>NC_073377.1:111106688-111339188 GCF_028641065.1 Leucoraja erinaceus | reverse complement strand
ATTATGACTAATGATCTGTCCTGGACCAACCGCATTGCAACTACCGACAAGAAAGCACAGCTACGCCTTGAGATCCTCAGAAGGCTAAAAGGGCTGTCCTACTGTGGCGAGCTAATCCGCGAGTTCAGAAGAGTGTCTTCAACCTTCAAGATCGAGGGCACTCGCCTAGAAAACCTTGAGCTGGATCGACCGTCAGCGATGAAACCGCGAGCTGGATCGACCGACGGGACGCACACACTCACAATGAATCTGTCAATCACTGTCTTAAAAATATCTATTGTCTTGGCCTCCACAGCTGTCTGTAGCAATGAATTCCACAGATTCACCATCCACTGACTAAAAACATTCCTCCTCATCTCCTTTCTAAAGGTGCAACCTTTTATTCTGGGACTATGGCCTCTGATCCTAGATTCTCCCACTAGCAGAAACATCCTCTCCACATCTATCCAGGCCTTTCACGATTCAGTAAGTTTCAATGAGTCCCCCCACCCCCCCTCATCCCGTCATCCTTCTAAACTCCAGCGAGTACAGGCCCAGTGATGTCAAACGCTCATCATATGTTAACCCACTCATTATTATTCTCATAAACCTCTTCTGGACCCGCTCCAACGACAGCACATCCTTCCTAAGATATGGGGCAACTTATTGCAATTATATCTATATTACTAAAAGTCTGTTCTTGACCGGTTTTGGCTTCCTGTGCTCCGATTTCCGAGAGTACGCCGCCACCTACGGCCGTCTTCTTTGGCCACCTCGCTCAGAGTCCCCTCCGCCGCATGTGTGCCGAGGATTTTTCCCGTCGATGAAAATTGACTGAGATATTAATGTTTTTACAAAATTCCCCATTTTCTCTGCTGCCCCTGCTGGAGGGAGGGGGAGGTACTATAAAACCAGGAAGTGGTGCGCCTCAATCAGTCTCTGCAAGTGGTGTGCCTCAATCAGTCTCTGCAAGTGGTGTGCCTCAATCAGAGCTCTGAATGACACTGACAAATGTCTACAGCACTGTGAGTACCCTTAATTTGGTTTGAAAATGAAAATATGGTTAGTTTGAGGTAAAACAACACTGCCTGCAAATGGTTGTTTGGGTTTGGGTTGAAGTAAAATGGCACTCTCTCCCCCCCCCCCCCCCCCCCCCCCCCCCCCCCCCCCCCCTCTCCCCCCCCCCCCCCCTCCCTCTCCCCCCCCCCCCCCCTCCCCCCCCCCCCCCCCCTCCCTCTCCCCCCCTCCCTCTCCCTCTCCCCCCCCCCCCCCCCCCCCCCTCCCCTCCTCCCTCCCCCCCCCCCTCCCCCCCCCCCCTCTCCTCCCCCCCCTCTCCTCTCCCCCTCCTCCTCTCCCCCCTCCCTCTCCTCTCCCCCCTCCCTCTCCTCTCCCCCCCTCCCTCTCCTCTCTCCCCCCCTCCCTCTCCTCTCCTCCCCCCCTCCCTCCTCTCCCCCCTCCCTCCCCTCCCCTCCCCCCACCCTACTCCCTCCCCCTCTCCCCCCTCTCCTCTCCCCCCCTCCCTCCCCCCCCCCTCCCTCTCCTCCCTCTCTTTCCTTCCCTCCTTCCCTCTCTCTCCCCCTCTCCTCTCCCTCTCTCCCCCCCTCCCCCCTCCCTTCCTCTCCCCCCCCCTCCCTCTCCTCTCCCCCCCCCCCCTTTCCTCCCCCCCCCTCCCCTCTCTCTCCCCCTTTCCCCGCTCCCTCCCCCCCTCCCTCTCCTCCCCTCCTCCCCCCCTCCCTCTCCTCTCCCCCCCCCCCCCCTCTCCTCTCCCCCCTCTTTCTCTCTCCTCTTTTTTCCCCCTCCCCCCTCCTCCCCCTCCATCCCCTCCCCCCACCGTCCCTCCCCTAAACCCCCCTCCCCCTTCCACACACCCCCTACACCCCTCCCCCCTCTCTCTCCTCCCCCCTCTCTCCTACCCCCTCCATTAGCGTGAGTGTGGGGGGGGGGGATAGTGTGTGTGTGTGACGCTGCATGCCACCTCCCCCCCCCCGCCCAACCCCACATTGGGGTAAAAGACCTAACGGGTCTGCACTTGGTCTAGTATTGTAATAAAAAACAGAAAATGCTGGAAATGTTCGGTAGGTCAGGTAGCGTCTGTGGAAGGGAGAGAGAGAGAAAAGTATGTTTCACAGGGGTCACTGACTTGAAACATTAACTCTGTTTCTCTTTCCATTAATGCTGCCTGAACTACTGAATGTCCTGAACATTTTCTGGTTTTGCCTCGGGTTTTTAGCGTCTGCAGCTTTTTCCCTCTGTCTGTGCTGTCGATCCTCTCTTCCGGCTGCTTCCCTGGACCCTGCTCTCAGGTTTATCGAGACACGGCGTCCGGATCAGTCTTAAGCTCCCAGACACACAGGTACGGCTTTAAGTATCAGCAATGTTAAAGTGGGCCACATCTGTTTCAGATAAATCCGCCAAGCTATAAAATGTTGCTGTGGTGAGTTATTTAAAATTGAGCATTTTCACACAGTTTTCCCCCAATGCGCCACGGAACGATACATAGAGCTCTGCATTTCCCATTTTTGAGCCTGTAGGCCTTTTGATGTTTCTGGAGTGTATGGTAGGGTTTGCTTTAATCTTTGATTATTAGCTTGCTTATCCAGTGGGGGAACTCAAATACCTTGGGGATTTCTCAAAGTTGATAAATGTTCTCTGGCCACTTTTTTTTTTTCAGAAAAGAGTTTTGTTCACATTAGCTCATCTGGAAAGAGTAGTCATGTCTGAGTATGGCCACCATCTGTGGAATTCCAATACATGGAAAAGGGCTGTGTATATTCGGCTGGCAGGAATAGCTCAGGAAGTCTGATGGTGGGAGCAATGAATAGGACTTGTTTGAGAATTCCTGAGGTGCAAACAGAAAATATAGCCACAAACATGACCTGAAGGCTACCATATTCATTTGGTCCCGACCCGAATCATCACCTACACATGCTTTCCGGAGGTGCTGACTGACCCCCCTGGAAACTCCAGCATTATCCATGTTCTCCGGAGATATTGCCTGACCCACTGAATGATCAGTGATCCGCTGGCCAATAATCACCCGTACACACTCGTTTTAACTTACACACGTTTTACAGAAGCCAATTAGCCTACATCTTTGGAGTGTGGGAGGAAACCGGAGCACCCGGAGAAAACCCACGTGGTCACAGGGAGAACATGTAAACTCCATACAGACAGCACCTGCAGTCAGGATCGTACCCGGGTCTCTTGTGCTGTAACAAGTCTATTGTTGTGCCACTGTATTGCCCCATATAATCTAAAGATCTTTCCGAGTGGAAAGGTCTGACAGGGAGTGGGCAAGCTATGCCAAGTGAGATGTTACTTAGCTTTCCTATTCTATACTGCCAAATATATTGCACTATATTGATTTTCCATATCTCAACGATGGAATCTGAATTGCAGCTGAGTTTGCCTCTTGAATATGAGCATTAAAAGCCATCCATATTTCACCTGTTGAGAAGGATCCTCTTGAAGGAACTTGTGTGAATGCATAAAGGATTCAGCATGCAAACCGAGCCTTCGGCCCACCGAGGCCACGCCAACCATCGATCACCCCATTCACAATAGATCAGTTATCCCACTTTCTCATGCACTCCCTACACACTCGGGGGATTATTACAAAGGCTACAATCTACAAACCCACACGTCTTTGGGTTGTGGGAGGAAACCCACGTGACCACAGGGAGAACGTGCAAACACCACGCACACAGCACCTGAGGTCAGGATTGATCCCGGGTCTCGGTGACACTTCTTTCAATGACCATGCAAGAGCTCTTCAAGGGGTGGTCCTGATGGTCTGGCTCATTTCAGTTCCAAAGGTTTTTGATGCACAGACTCGCGACAGAATGATCGATTCGCGATCTTTCCATCTGAGAGTCGAGCAGATAGAGCGGTGTGTGGCTTATTTAGTTTAGTTATTCACCAAGGAAAGAGCTAATATGTTTTTTCCCCTCTTGGTCCTGGCGCATTTTAACCCAAAACTTTGACTTGCACCCATTGCCTCCACAGATGCTGCCTGACCCGCTGAGTTCTTCCAGCGTTCTAGCCTACGTACCAGTTTCCAGCTAGTCTCAGCTGTCTAAAGCATGCCCACATTCTGTGCCACTACACTCTTGTATTTGACAAAGGGCAGGTGAGGGAGGGAGAGAAGTTATCATGGGAATTCTGCAGTATGTATGCACGCTGATAACCTCCACCATGTAACTAGGAAGTGCTGTTTGAAGGATCTTTCTGATTCCATTTTGGCAGAAGATTCAAATCAATGTTGCATCCTGCTCTTATGCGTTAAAAGGCTCGCAAGATTGTTGCAGAGATTTAGATAAGTGGGCAGCAGAGGAAAAAATGGTTTCAATCTATTGTTGTCTCTAAGCACTTAGCAGCTAATGAAAGATGTTTTGAAGTGAAGTCAGTGTTATAATCTCAAATGTTGCAGTAATGCCCATGTCCCACTTAGGAAACCTGAACAGAAACCTCTGGAGACTTATTGTCATGTGTACTGAGGTACAGTGAAAAGCTTTGTTTTTGAGAGCTATCTAGTCAGCGGAAAGACTATGCATGGTTACAGTCAGGCTGTCCACAGTGTAAAAATACAGGCTGCAGGGAATAACAGTTAGTGCTTTCACCTCCACCAGAAGCCGACAGTTTTTACAGCCTAATGCCCCTGTCCCACTTAGGAAACCTGAACGGAAACCTCTGGAGACTTTGCGCCCCACCCAAGGTTTCCGTGCGGTTCCCAGAGGTTGCAGGTGGTTGCTGGAGGTTTCAGGTAGTGGAAGCACTGGGAGACTGACAAAAACCTCCGGGAACCGCACGGAAACCTTGGGTGGGGCGCAAAGTCTCCAGAGATTTCTGTCCTGTGGGACAGGGGCATTAGCTTTCACGTAGTAAACTCCCACAAACAGCGGTGTGATAGTGACTCGGTCATGAATGACTATCAAATCCCACCTGAACAACGAAACATTGGGGCCCACCACTTACACTTTTTGAAATTTTGCATTAATGTCTTGTTTTGTTTTGCAGTCTTTCTTTTAAGATTTTGTGCGGTTTGTGTGCAGTTTGTGCTTATGGTCAACAACCAACATGCCCCATCTATACTAGTCCCACCTGCTAGCGTTTGGCCCGTATTCTTCTAAACCGTTCCAATCCGTGCACCTGTCCATGTATTAGACGTAACTTACTTTTGACTTTAGATATTTCAACTTGATAGATTCAGCGCAAAAACAGGCCCTTCAGCCCACCGAGTGTGCGCTGATCCCCGTACACTAAACATTATCATACACACCAGGGACAGTTTAACAACTTTTATCAAAACCAATTAACCTACAAATCTGTATCAAGTGTGGGAGGAAATTGGAGCACCTGGAGAAAACCCAGGCTGTCACATGCAAAACATGCAAACTCCATACAGCAGCACCTACAGTCGGGATCGAACCCTGTCACTGGCACTGTAATGCCCCTGTCCCACTTAGGAAACCTGAACGGAAACCTCATGAGACTTTGCGCCCCACCCAAGGTTTCCGTGCGGTTGCCGGAGTTTGCAGGTGGTTGCCGGAGGTTGCAGGTGGTTGCCGGAGGTGGCAGGTAGTGGAAACAGATAGGGAGACTGACAAAAACCTCCGGGTACCTCTGGGAACCTTGGGTGGGGCGCAAAGTCTCCAGAGGTTTCCGTTCGGGTTTCCTAAGTGGGACAGGGGCATTAGGCAGCAACTCTACTGCTGCGCCACTGTGCCACCCAAGTTCTCTATTGGAACTGCTAACTGTTAATGATTAAGCTCATCACTCCAATGCAGAGGAAGTTGTAATGCAGAGGGCTTGATGTTTTTGCGGCTAATGCTAAATCCCCCAACCACTGCTTTCCTACTTTCACTTGTTCCTAGTTAGATGCGACTGCATGCCAATCTAACGCAAGCCTGCAGTGCACTAAGACCAGTTCACCGCATTTTCTTGAGCTGCTTCCAAATTGTGCGGAGGCACCTTCCCCGATGTCATAAATCCCCAAAAGGTGGTCATCTTGACACAATGAGAAATAACTCTGCAAACCAACCGGACATGCCTCGGTGATTACGGAGATGATTTACAAGGGCACTGCATTGATAACTCCTGGCCAAGAATTTCAAACAGTAAGAATCAGTCTTGGCAGAATATATGAAATGCCAACTTAAGGAAATTGGTCCGAGGCCCTACTTATAAAAAGAAAATCATCGCTGATGGAAAAACTGAACCTTTGCACAACGTCGGTAAACTATATCCCAAAAAAGTGTTGAATGAATGGAAGGTTTTCCATCAATTTTAGTCCACAGTAATCTTTCACTAATCTTTCAGCTTTGAGTGCAGAATTAAAATGTTTAAACTAATGTCCAGTTAGTGCATTTTATAATTGGAAATAGTATGTTGTGGTGATGTGGATTTGTAATATGGATTTGCAACAAATCTTATTGCCTTCAAAACCAACTGTTTTAAATTCCTTCATTTTTTGATTTCATTTTTCTGTCAGGAATGTTTTCAGAATTGACGACTCTAATGTTTTGAAGGTTTTGTGTTATTGTATTATATGCACATCTAGACGCCTCATCACAGGCGGACTTTTGGTGATGGTGCAGAGGAGGTTTACCAAGGCTAAAAGGCTTACTGGTTGCAAGCAACATGTAAATGAATATCAGAGCACAAACACGCCAATAAAATAATGGTTATACTGGTTAGCAAAGCATTAAAAAAAAAAAAACATGCACTAGGATATATTTGCAATGAGCAGTAGACAGGTTATGCTGACTATGTGAATACATAGAGTCTGTTACCCAGGGTGGCAGTAGTGAACTGGAGGATATAGGTTTAAGGTGAGAAGACTTTACTACTTAAGACTTTACTTTAGACTGCAGAGATACAGCACGGAAACAGGCCATTTGGCCCAATGATTCCTCGCCGGCCAGCGATCACCCCCCCCCATACACTAGCACAGTCCTACATACTTGGGACAATTTCTATTTTTAACCTAAGCCAATTAACTTCCAAACCTGTACGTCTTTGAGTGGAGCACCTGGAGAAAACCTACGCAGTCACAGGGAAAACGTACAAACTCCGCACAGACAGCATGTGTCGGCAGGATCGAACCTGGGTCTCTGGTGCTGTAAGGCAGCAGCTCTATCGCTGTACCATAGTGATGCCCTTAAATAACTTATTGGGAACATGAGGGGTATCTTTTTTCACTGAGGGTGGCGGGCATACAGAACGAGCTGCCAGGAGTGGTAGTTGAGGCAGGGGCGAGAACAACATTTCAAAGGCACGTGGAGATTTACATGCATAGGAAAGGGATATGGGCCACACACGTGGGCAAATGGGACTAGTTTAGATGGGCCATCTCGGTCGGCATGGTTACGTTGGACTGAAGGATGTGTTACGTGCTGTCTGACTGTATATTAGAAGGAATATATCATTTCCTAAACTACCTGCCCAGCAGAGTACATCAACTCTTGCCCCACCAGGTGGTCTTTGAATCCATAGAACTTAAAGGGATCGACTTAAAAAGCTGGGGTAACTCAGCAGGTCAGAGAGCATCTCTGGAGAAAAGGAGTGCATGGGATCTGGTGCACTTACACTGTATGCTGGTTATGCATATCTCTATAATGGAGCTGAAATACTCTGTTCTCTGACTCAGGAGAAATGACCATTTCCCAGCCCATTACTAATTGTAGAAGCCATCTATAATTCCCGCTACTGGGTCTAAATGAGCCAGAAGGTCACACAGACATGACACAGGATTCGATCATACTTAACAATAGAAACAAAATTTGAACTTTCTTAGGACATATACAGGATCAAAAATGGCTTTATTTAACGACAGATAGTGCCAACACATTTAAATGAATTTAATCGCCATTTCAACAAAAAATATAGCAAGTTTATTTTAGCTTGGAGACACAGGGTGGAAACAGAACCTTCGGCCCACCGAGTCCGTACTGACTAGTGATCCCCGCACATTAACACTAGGGACAATTTACAATTTCACTGAAGCCAATTAAACCCACAAACCTGTACATCTTTGGAGTGTGGGAGGAAACCGGAGCACCCAGAGAAAACCCATGTGGTCATGGGGAGAACGTACAAACTCTGTGCAGACAGAGCCCGTAGTCAGAATCAAACCCGGCGGTGCAAGGCAGCAACTCTGCCTTATATTTATTTTTATAAACCTTGTTTAGTTTAGTTTTAGTTTAGATTATTATTGTCATGTGCACCAAAGTACTGTGAAAAGCTTTTGTTTGCGTGCTCTCCAGTCAAAGAAAAGAGTATACATGATTCCATCAGGCCGTCCACAGTGCACAGATAAAGTGTACAGCATTTGGACGTACATTGAGCTTGAAGAAGGGTCTCCACCCTTTTCTCCGACGATGCTGCCTGACCCACTAAGTTACTCCAGCATTTTGTATCTATCTTTAGTGCAAGATAAAGTCTGATTAAAGATAGTTCAAAGGTTTCCAAAGGTAGATGGGAGTTCAGGACCGCTCTCTAGTTAATGAGAGAACAATTCAGTTACCTAATAACAGCTGGGAAGAAACTGATCCTGAATCTGGAGGTGTGTGTTTTCACACTTCTGTACCTCGTGCCTAACGGGAGAGGGGAGGAGAGTGGCCGGGGTGAGACTGGTCCTTGATTATGCTGGTGGCCTTGCCGAGGCAGCGTGAAGTGTAGATGGAGTCAATGGTTCTGCTGCTTTTCCTGCAAATGATGCATTTGGTACAATTCCAAAGTTATACAGCACAACCGGAAAAACAAATCTATTAAATGCTTCAATAATGCATGTCAGCATCATTATTCTGGTCTGTTCCTCTAATTACTTCATTGCATTTTTAACAAAAACAATGAGTTGGTTCTTCCATGTTGTTATCTATTGGGTTTGATCGCGCCCTTGAGTGCTGCCTGTTAGGAGTTTGTACGTTCACCCTGTGACCACGTGGGTTTTCTCCATGGACCTAGTGGCCGAAGTATCTCTAAAGTGGCCAAAGTATCTCTAAACTCTCAATGAAAAGCCATCATTCTTGCTGGGTCATCATAACTATCTTGTTGCCTCATTGTCCACTATCACTGTATTATACAACAGCGCATCTACCCCAAAAGTGCTGGAGTAACTCAGCTTGTCAGGCAGCATCACTGGAGATCATGGATAGGTGACATTTCAGGTCGGGATGCTACTTCAGTTTGAGTTTAGTTTATTGTCACGTGTACCGAGGTACAGTGAAAAGCTTTTGCTGCGTGTTAACCAGTCAGCGGAAAGACAATACATGATTACATCGAGCCATCCTCTGTGTACAGATACATGATAAAGGGGAAAACGTGAATAATGTTTTGTGCAAGATGATGCCAGTAAAGTCTGATGAAGGGTAGTGCAAGGGACTCCAATGAGATAGATAGTAGTTCAAGTACTATCTTAGTAAATTAATCTCCTCTGCCTGCGCATGATCCATATTGCTCTATTCCTTGCATATCTATCTGCCCATCTAAAAGTCTCTTAAACACCATTATCGTATTTGCCTCTAACACCAACACCTGTCAGCGTGCTCCAGGCACCCATCTTGCTCCACACATCTCCTTTAAACTTTGCCCTCTTTGTCCTCCAGTCTTTGCTTTGTCCTCCAGTTTTTGACATCCTGAGAAAACGGGCAGTCTTGGTGGTGCATCGGTAGAGTTGCTGCCTTACAGCGGATGCAGAGCCGGAGACCCATGTTCGATCCCGATTACGGATGCTGTCTGTACGGAGTTTGTACGTTCTCCCCTTGATCTGCGTGAGTTTTCTCTGAGATCTTCGGTTTCCTCCCACACTCCAACGACGTACAGGTTTGTAGGTTAATTGGCCTGCTAAATGTAAAAATTGTCCCTAGTGGTTGTAGGATAGTGTTACTGTGCGGGGATCGCTGGTTAGCACGGACTCGGTGGGCCGAAGGGCCTATTTCCGTGCTGTATCTCTAAACCAGTGGTTCCCAACCTTTTTTTGGCCATGCCCCACCTAATCACCTCTAAAATCCTGATGCCCCCCCCCCCCCCCCCCCCCCCCCCCCCCCCCCCCCCCCCATGTGGTGATATATAATTCTTATCATTTAAAAAGTGAACTCCGTTTCAGCTGACGAAGCTTAAAACGCCAATACCTTGGTTTAAACAAGCTTCAAAAGAACATTGCATCCATGAAAAAGAAAAATGAAATAAACAAAAGACAGTTAAAGTTCTGAGCAAGAAATTACTAAAAAATCAGTCGCGCTCAATTGCCCCCCTTAAAAATCAAATTGCCCCCCTGTGGGGCGTACGCCCCACGTTGGGAACCACTGCTCTAAACTAAACTAAGACTATCTTACCCTATCTATGCCTCTTATAATTTTATATACAGGGCTCTGGAACCCCGGCCTGGCCTCGGCCGGCAGATCTGTTTCCCTAACTAACTTCCGAAGCCTACATTGCGGGCCAATATCTTAGCGTCCCAGATGCCTAGGTGGGCAATTATAGTACGGATGGAGCCGTGACCTCTGTTGGCCCGATAAAATGGGTAATCCAGCAAAGTGGAATCAAGGGTGCCAGAAAACCAGTGGCAGACCTGTACTTCTGTAAGTTTTACCTGCAGCCTCTGATGTTCCAGATCAAACTATCCAAGTTTGTCCAATCTCTCTTTGTTTCTAATACCTCCTATCCAAGCCGCAATCTGATGAATTCCTCTGTATTCTCTTCAAAGCATCCACATCCTTCCTGTAATGGGGTGAACAGAACTGCACACAATACTCCAAATGTGGCCCAACCAATGTAGAAAAGCTCCAACGGGGCTTCCCGAGTTGGTTCATTTGTATTAATCTACTGTGTTATAGAATCACACAGTCATACAGTGAAGAAACAGGCCTTCCAGCCCAACTTGCCCACACTGGCCTACATGTCCCATCTGCCTGCATTTGACCCATATCCCTCTAAAACTACCCTATCCATGTACCTGTCTAAATGTTTTTTATATGTTGCGACATTACCTGCCTCAACAACCTCCTCCGCCAACTTGTTCTATACATCCACCGCCCTTTGTGTAAAAAAAAAGTTCCCCCTCAGGTTCGTATTAAATGTTCCCCCCCCACACCTTAACCCTATGTCCTCAGGTTCTCAATTCCCCTACTCTGGGCAAGAGGCTCGGTGCGTTTACCCGATCTATTCCTCTCATGATTTTGTACACTTCTATAAGATCTCACCACGTCCTCCTGCATTCCAGGGAATCAAGTCCTAGCCTGCTCCACCTCTCCCTATAGTTCAGGCCCTCGAGTCCTGCAACATCCTTGTAAAACTTCTCTGCACCCTTTCCAGCTTAACAACATTTTTCCTATAATAGGGTGCCCAGAACTGAACATAATTCTGCAAAAGTGGCCTCACTAATGTCTAATACAAGTGCAACATGACCTCCCAACTTCTGTACTAAAATTATTTTTAACAAGCAAATTCACTTGATTAGAATTAATGGCTATCTGCTTACCAAGAACGGCTGATGTAGGAATATGCCAACACTTGCAATGCTAATCGTAGCAGTACATGCATATGCCAATGGATTGCACATGCAGCCCTGCATTCGAACTGACATATCACAGTGTGGGGCCAAGTACACACTTTGCCAAAATTCCTGTAAGGTATCAGATTTTCATTTAAGGACTTTGTTGGATTGAAATACAAAGTGGATTTAAGGTCTATTCTTCACGTTTTGCTGTAGAGAGCTTAGTTTACAAAGTGGAAACAGGCCCTTCAGCCCACCGAGTCCGCGCCGACCAGCGATCACCCCGTACATTAGTTCTATCCTGCACACTAGGGACAATTTACAGAAGCCAATGTGGAAGGAGTGTGGGAGGAAACCGGGACACCCGGAGAAAACCCACGCGGTCACAGGGAGAACGTGCAAACACCGTCCAGACAGCACTCATGGTCCTGTCTGAACCCAGGTCTCTGGCACTGTAAGGCAACGACTCTACCTCTGCACCACTGTGCCGCCCTAATGGTCGAGGTTGAAATGGCTTTTATACTATTAATTGGCATCTTTTACAACAGAATTTAATAGATTTTGATAGATTAAAAAGGCTATGAACATTTGTGATCATCGACATATTTGGTTCATGTTTCATGTAAAGAAGTATCTTACATAATCTGAAGAAGGGTCCAGACCTGTGATGTCACTAGTCTTATTTCTCCAGAGGTGCTGTCTGACGTGCTGAGTTACTCCAGCACTTTGTCGTAGAGTCATCAAGTGCAGTAACAGGCCCTTCGGTCCAACTTGCCCGTGCCGACCGACATTCCACAACTACACTAGTGTAGCTGCGTGTGTTTGGCCCATATCCCTCTGAACCTTCCTATTCCTGTACCTGTATAGTATGTGCCTCCACTTCCTCCTCCAGCAGCTCGGTCCATATACCTACCACCCATTTATACCGTTCTTATTAAAACTTCCCACCTCCCCCTCACCTTAAACCTATGTCCCCTGGTTCTAGACTCCCATACACTGGGTAAAATACAGTGCATTTACCCTATCTATTCCTCTCATGATCTTATACACATCTATAAGATCAGTCCTCATCCTCCTGCACTCCAATGAATAGAATCCTAACCAGCTCAACCTGTCCCTATTGCTCAGGCCCTCGGGTCCTGACAAAATCCTTTAAAATCTTCTCTGCAATTCCTTTCCAACTTGACAACATCTCTCCTATAACAGGTTGACCGAAACGGAACACAATTCTCTAAATGTGGCCTCGCCAATGTCTTGTACAACTGTAACATGACCTCCCCTTTCAGTTCAGTTTCGTTTAGATATTGTCACGTGTGCCGAGGTACAGTGAAAATCTTTTGTTGCGTGCTAACCAGTCAGCAGAAAGACACAACATGATTAGAATCGAGCAAACGTCTGTACTCAATACCGTGACTCATGAAAGCCAATGTGCTGAAAGCCTTCTTGAACACCCCATTTACCTGTGATGCCACTTTCAAGGAACTATGTACGTGCACTCCTAGATCCCTCTGCTCTACAGCACCCAGAGCCCTGCCATTCACCATGTATACCTCAGTGGACACCTCATGTCTATCTTCGAGATAATTCATATTTGAAAGGGAATAGTTTGGCTGCAATTTCATTCCATGTCATTGACCTCGGAGGCAGCTGTTCCTGCCGATTCAGAGATCGCAGTAGTGATCTTTTGTGATGTAAATTATTTCCACGCAGAACCCATGAAGGATCTTTGATATCCAGCGATGTTATTAAACAAACAGAGCAATCGATCACTTCGAAAAATACTCCCAGATAGGAAGTCAGGAAGGAAAAGGCTTTATTGTAACAACTTTTTAATCTTTATACACGGTGCAAAAAGTAAATAGGAATGAACCCAATATTTCGCAGAAGCTAAATTACCATAAACAAACGACAAATTAAATAACAATATTTTAAACAGATGTGGAATTTTGAAGAATGTGTCTTGAATGATTGTCACTAACTTTTGCTCAGGGCCAGATAATTGGTTAAAGTTGTAAGTATAGAATAAGATGGCACTCAAAAATGAACATTGCTAAGACTAGAGAGGGTATCTTTGAGGTGGGAGGGGGAAAAATTAAAAGCCACATTGTATTAGGTATAAGAAGTTGGGGAGGCTGCATTTAGAGTATTGTGTTTACTTCTGGGCACCATTTTATAGGAAAGATGTTGTTAAGCTGGAAGGGGTGCAGAGAAGATTTACGAGGATGTTGCCAGAACATGAGGGCCTGAACTATTGGGAGAGGTTGAGTTAGCCATGACTCTATTCCTTGGAGCACAGGATGATGAGGGTGTGTGTATAGGGGTAGAATAGAATAGAGAATAGAATGCCTCTTATTGTCATTCAAACAGACAAGGTATGAAAGAAATTTCATTCCTACAGTCATAGACATTACAAAAAAACCAAGACACACTTAACACAATTCACAGTGAATCTCCAACACCTCCTCACTGTGATGGAAGGCAAAAGTCTTATCTCTTCCCTTTATTCCTCTCCCGCGGTCCAGCAGTCCAACTGCAGCGTCGAGGCGACTGAGGCTCACCATGTTAAAGCCCCCAGCGGGCTATGGTAAGTCCCGCGGCCGTTTAAGCCTCATCAGGCGATGTTAGGCCCCGCTCCGAGTCATTTAAACCCCTCGATTCCAGCGGGAGAAGTTGCCGTTGCAGGAGCTCCGAAAAGCGGTCTCCCACCAGGGACCTGCGAGCTCCGGATGTTCCTGTCCACCGGGCCTGCGGCCGGAGCCTCTGAAGTCGGGTTGCAGCCGCGCGCCACCATAGCTCTCCCCATTCCGAAGTCGGCCAGCTCCGCGATGGCTAGTCCGCAGGCTCCGCGACTGGAGCCCTCAGGTTGGTTCCGGTTGGAGGCCGCCGCCGGCTCCTCGATGTTAGGCCCAACGACACCGGAGACCCGACAGGGAAAAAGTCGGGTCCTCGTACAGGGAAGAGATTAAACAGTCCCCCCCCCCCCCCCCCCCCACCCCCCCTCCACATATACACAGCTAAAAAATAATAAATATTGGAACCAAAAACATACATCTAACGGGACAAAATAAAAAAAGATAGACGGACTGCGCCACCACACTCCAAAATCATAAGAGGAATAGATCGGGTAAACGCAGAGTCTTTTACCTAGAGTAGAGGAATTGAGAACCAGCGGACATGGGTTAAAGGTGACGGAGGGGGTAGGGGGGAGAAGATTTAATAGGAACCCGAGAAGTGATTTATTCACGCACAGGATGGTGTGTGCATGGAACCAGCTGCCAGAGGAGGTAGCTGAGGAAGGTGCTATCGCAACGTTTAGGAAATATTTAGACAGCTACATGGATATGATGGGTTTAGAGGGATGTGGGCCAAATGCAGGCAGGTGGGATTAGTGTAGATGGGGCATATTGACCAGTGTGGACAAGTTGGGCTGAAGGGCCTGTTTCCACAATGTAAGACTCTATGAGCTATGATGGGCAAGGTTTGTTTTTACACAGAGAATGGTGGGTGCCTGGAAGACACTGCCTGAGATGATGGTGAAGGCAGATACAATAGCGGTGTTCATGAGATACATGGATGTGCAGGAACTAAATTGAAATCTGAGCCACAGGAGGAGATATTAGGAGAGTCCAGACTCCTTCTCTAAACTAAACTAAACTAAATCCTTCATTAACTGCAGTCTCCCAGCTGCTATGATGGATTTGAACTCATGCTTCCAGTTTAATAGTCCAGTCATGTGCGTTCCTTGCTTGCTAATGTAACCGGTGCAGCCCTTGTTTTTTTTTTTTAAATCTCTTTTGTTTCTTCTCTTCTTTGCATTATTCCCTTTGACATGCTTCTTCCTTTTCCTCTTCCATCACCTTTTATCTGTGAGGGGCCGCGCTGAGGGCCTTTGTTCCAGCGTTAAATCGGAGTGAATAACTAAGCAGTGGCAGCAAACTTTCCTTTCACGTTCGAAGCGATCAGAGAACCTTGCGCGCTAACAAATGACCAAATCCATCACTCGCTCCCTTTGAACCTGGCTGAACTGTCAAGTCAAGAAAGAGTCAAGAGTGTTTTATTGTCATATATCCCGAATGGGACAATGAAATTCTTACTTGCTGCAGCACAACAGAATATGTGAATATGTAAACATTGTACATAACGGGGGAGAGGAAAAAAAAGATAGCGTTCAATAAATAATAAATATAGTGCAATAATAAAATATGTCTTTTGCAGTTCAGAGCTCACCCTGGAGAAAGAGTCAGCTTGGAGTAATGTACAGAAAATGAAGGAGATTTTTGCCACAACGGCCTTTAGTTTCGTTTAGTTATCTTATAGAGGTATATATAATATCAGGTAGATGCACAGTCTCTTGTCCAGCATAGGGGAATCGAGCACCAGAGGACATCGGTCCACAATGTCCAGATACAGGATAAAGGGAGTAATGTTTAATGCAAGATAAAGTCCAGCAAAGTTCGATTAAAGATACTGAGAATCTTCAATCGGGTAGATGGCAGGTCAGGACCGCTCTCTAGTTGATGTTCGGAGGGTTCAGTTGCCCGATCACAGCTGGGAAGAAAGGGTCCCTGAATGTGGAGGTGTGGGTTTTGAGCCCGAGTATAAAGTTAATACCACAGGCAAAAAGGGAAAACGAGAGCCGGTGAAAATTAGAGTTCACTTTAGTTCATTATTTTTTTCAGAATGTTGATTACCGAGACTTAAAAGACCTGCTTTGTCTTTCCTGACTTGCAAATTGCAGAGAGAACTGGTCAGGCACAACCTTTAACAGATGTCCCAGTTAAATTGGAGGAGAGGAGTTTCCTGGATTTCACCTTTTAACCAGACTAATCTCCCGAGACTAAATGGTTCCCATTCTCGAGTCACTGGTATCTGAACTCGGAGAATAGACAGCAGCATTTGTCCCTAGTAATGAAACACGCTGCCTTGTATAGCAGGCTGAAACATCTGGGGGTGTTACACTGCCCCATCTCATCGTTCACCTTGGACCACTTATCTGTAATTTTCCCTGCCTCTCTGAACTTGCAGTTTATTGGCTCCCAGTAATTTTTCTGCATTAATTTAAACACTGTTAATTTATTGTAATTGATTTAATAGTCTCGACTCTCCACTCCTTAATCGCTGCAAGCTGTGGCCCTTGTGAGCATTTGCCCAGAAGGTTAGGAAATTGTTGTAAGCTGTGATGGTCAAGATTCGTTCTGTTGGTTAATCTATCGTGGAGCCGAGAATTTTTTTTTCGTTTTAGAGATACAGTGAGGAGATAACCAAGCCACGATGCAACCAGTCAGCAAGCTCTCTACTGTGCACCTGTAGAAGTTCGAGAGAGTCCTCCTTGACAAACCGACTCTCCGTAGTCTTCTCAGGAAGTAGAGGCACCGATGTGCTTTCTTTATAAATGCATCTGTGTGCTGGGACCAGGAGAGATCTTCGGAAATGTGCACGTGCAGGAATTTGAAGTTCTTGACCCTTTCCACCATGTTGATGTAAACTGGATTGTGGGTCCCTATCCTACCCCTTCCAGTCCACAATAAGTTCCTTGGTTTTGCTGGTGTTGAGGGCCAGGTTATTGTGCTGGCACCATTTGGTCAGTCAGTCGATCTCACTTCTGTACTCTGACTCGTCCCCATCAGTGATACGTCCCACAACAGTGGTGTCGTCGGCGAACTTGATGATGCAGTCATGAGTATAGAGTTAGTACAGCAGAAGGCTCAGCACGCAGCCTTGAGGTGCTCCCGTGCTGATTGTTATCGAGGATGACACATTTCCACCAATACGGACAGACTGTGGTCTGTGGATGAGGAAATCGAGGATCCAATTGCAGAGGGATCCTGGGTCACAGGGAGAATGTACAAACTCCATACAGACAGCACCCATGGTCAGGATCGAACCTGGGTCTCTCGTGCTGTAAGGCAGCAACTCTACCGCTGCGCCACTATGCCGCCCACTTTTGTACGCTGCACATTAATACAGTTATATTGCTGCCAGTGCTTTTACTAATCACGAAGTAGGTTTAACAGATTTTTATTTAAATTTAATTCAAATGTTTTAACCTGCAGATTGTATTATTATTTATTAAACACGTTGGTTCCATCTGCACTTCACTCCGCTTCAGAAAATCAGCCATCATAACCAAAGACGTCCCACCACGAACATTCCTTCTCTCTGTTCCCATCACGCAAAAGGCACAGAAGCTTGAAAGCGCGCACCAGCTGACTCAAGAACAGCTTCTTCCTCTCTGTTGTCAGGCTTCTGAACAGCCATACCATAAGCTATGGTACTGTCATATACACCACTATCCCATTGTGGACATTGGACATTGGCTGTGGAACTGATGCACAATAATCCTGAGAACTATATTCTGCACTCTGTATCTTCCCCTTTGCTCTGACTATTTGTACTTGAGTTTGAACTAATTGTATCTATGCATGGTATATCTGGATAGCATGCAAAATAAAGCATTCCACTGTACCTTGCATATTAACCCTAAAAGTAAATGTTGTTAACATTACGTACTTATATGCACAGGGTAAGGAGGACAATATCTTTCCTCTGTCTTATAGAGTCACACAGCACAGAAGCTGAACCTTGGCCCAACCATGCCACTGAGCTGCCCTTGAAACGCTGAAAAACCTTTAGTTGCTCTTTTTTACTTCTATTGATTGAGAGAATCAAACTGCAGATGATGGAAATCTAAGAACAAAAAATGCTGGAAATACTCAGCAGGTCAGGCAGCATCTGTGGGAAAAGAAACAGTCAACATTTCATGTCAAACAGCATGAAAACAGGGCCTTTGACCTAACTCATCTATCCTGACCAGCGTGCCCCATCTACACTAGTCCCATCTGCCTTTATTTGGCCGATATCCCTCTAAATATGTCCTATCCACTCAGCTGTCCAAATGTATTTTAAATTATTTTATTGTATCTGGATTAATTAGCTCCTCTGGCAGCTCACTCCATATTCAAGATTCGAGAGTTTATTGTCATGTGTCCCAGATAGGACAATGAAATTCTTGCTTTGCTTCAGCATAACGAGTAGGCATAAATAAATATAGAACAGATGAGTGTGACCATGTTTTTTTTTCTATATTTTCATATTTTTTTCCTTCTTTTTTTTTCTCTTTTTAAAAAAAAAAATATATATATATATATATATATATATATATATTTATATATATATATATATATATGTATATATGTGTATATATATATATATGTGTATATATATATATATATATATATGTATATATATATATATATATATATATATATGTGTGTATATATATATGTGTATATACATATATATATATACACATTAATAAGCAGATAAAATGCATTGGACTTAATGTTCAGAGTTTTGTTTGAGTTGAGTTTAATAGCCTGATGGATGTGGGGAAGTAGCTATTCCTGAACCTGGATGTTGCAGATTTCAGGCTCCCGTACCTTCAACCTGAAGGCAGCGGGGAGATGAGTGGCTGCGATAGATCCCCTCGATGGCAGGGAGGTCAGAGCCGATGATGACTGGGCAGTGTTTACAACTTTTTGCAGTCTTTTCCGCTCCTGTGCGCTCAAGTTGCCGAACCAAGCCACGATGCAACCGGTCAGCATGCTCTCTCCTGTGCACCTGTAGAGGTTTGAGAGAGTCCTCCTTGACATTCTGACCCTCCGTAATCTTCTCAGGAAGTAGAGGCGCTGATGTGCTTTTATATACCCACCTCTCTTCGACGAGACCTACAGGATCTCCCAGTTGCCAACCATTTCAACTCCCCCTTCCCAACCTGACCTTTCTGTCCTGGGCCTCGATTACCAAACTGGAGGTACAGCACCTCCTATTTCGCTTGGATAGTTTGTAACCCAGTGGTGTGGATGTTCAATTAACTTTTAAGTAACTTCTACCTCCTTTAAGTAACTTGCCCCCTTCTGCCCCCTTAATCATTTTACCAATTCTACAGTTCTCCACATTGTTTCTCTTGAGATCACACCTTCCCTAGTCAACAATCGACCCTCCAGGCACTGCCCTGCCTGAGGTAATTTAGGCTGGACCTGATTGCTCCTGGTCCTTTGCCTTCATCGCTTCACCCTGACCCCTCTACTGCCCCCCACACCCTTCCCCTGCCACGCTACCTACTTTCAGTCTGAAGAAGAGTCCAGACCTGAAATGTCGCCTATCCTTTTTCTCTGGACAAGGTGAGGTCAAGCAAAGCAAAGGCGAAAACAAAAGCAAAAGCACAGGGCAGGCGGGGCCAGCCAACAATACAATCCATTTGCTTTCATTTTAGGTGAGCTCAAGCAAAGCAAAGGCAAAGCAAAAGCATACGGCAGGCCAAACAACTCATTTCATTTCATTTCCATTTCCATTTCAATTTCAAGCACAGGGCAGGCCAAACAACTAATTCCATTTCATTAAGGGCTAACAAATCATTTATTGCAAGCACATTAAGGGTTATCAAATCATCATTCATTGCAAGCAAATTACTGGCTAACAAATCATTTATTGCAAGCACATTAAGGGTTAACAAATCATCATTCATTGCAAACACACTGCTGAACAGAATTAGCATAGTGGCCTCTCCCTCGCGATCTTTCAGAGTGATTGACTCGCGTCCAGGCATCCGGGTTTTATAGTCCTGCCCTCCCCCCTGGAAGGAGCGTTACCTTCATCGTGGTGACTGACAGGTGAGAGGACCAATCAGCTGATTTCAACATTTTTAAACACTCAGAACTTTTTATTTTTCATCGATCGGAAAAATCCTCAGGGCTGCCTCAGTGGAGGACTGTGAGTAAGATAGCCAAAAATCATAGCGATATACAGTAGCATTTTTTTCTAAAATCAATATAAAGCGCAGATAGGAAGTGGTCAAGATGAGACTTTTAGTTATATAGATGTCCCAGATAGAACAATTACATTCTTACTTGCAGCAGCACAACTAAATTTGTAAACATAGTATTCTGTAAACCATATAATAAATGTGCAAAAAAGGTTCTGTGTGTACACACATGCGTACACACACACACACACACACACACACACGTACACACATGCACACACACACACACACACACACACACACACATCTATGTAATTCAGAGCTTATTTGGATCTCAGCATTTACAGTATATATATAATTGTGGGGAAAAATATAAATAGCTGATACTGCATCACATTGCTGTCTGTGAGAGTTTACTCTTCTCAATTTGGCAGCTTAATTGCAAATTGTGGCCTTATTCCAATAGGGTTCTATTGGTTTTAAAGTGCTTTGGGGCATCCTGTGGTTGTGAAAGCCATTTTATAATCAACTAAAATAATTGTGGTTTTGTTAATTTCCAATAAGACCTACAGTTTATCAGCCAAAGGGTTATATTGGTGCGGGTTGTGGGGAAAGGATTTGTCAATGCAAATAGCATTGAGGATTGTAAGCATGAAATCCAGTAAAAACCACCATTGCACGAGCTTATTTTCCAAAACTTTCTTTATCCTTAATTTGTGGTGAGACGGGGGAAAGTTTAATGGAGATGTGCGGGGTAAGGTTTTGTTACATAGAGGGTGGTGGGGGCCTGGAATGCACTGCCAGGGGTCGTGGTGGAGGCAGATACTATATTGGCGTTTAAGAGGCTTTTAGAAAGGCACGTGGAAGTGCAGAGAAAAGAGGGATATGGATCATGTTTAGACAGGGGAGATTAGTTCCAGATTGGCATCATGTTGGGCTGAAAGGGTCTATTCCTGTGTTGTTCTGTGTGGTCAGAACCACCTTGAAACATTGATTGGTTGAAAGATACAACATGGAACCAGGCCCTTCGGCCCACTGGGTCCATGCCGACCATCGATCACCCATTTACATCAGTTCTATGTTATCCCACTTTCGCATTCACTTCCCACACATTAGGGGCAACGGACAAGAGGGCCAATTAATCTGTAAATCCGCACGTCTTTGGAGTGTGGAAGGAAACCGGAGCACCCAGAGGAAAGCCCACGTGGTCACGGGGAGAACGTGCGAACTCCACACAAACAGCACCCGAGGTCAGGATTGAACCTGGGTGTCTGGCACTGTGAGACAGCAGCTCTACCCGCTGCGCCACTGTGACGCCCCATATAGTGGTGAGCTGCCTCTTGACCTGTTGCAGGCAGTGAGAGGGATAGTGTCCCACACTGCTGTTAGGGAGAGAGTTCCAGGATTTATGTCAAGCGCGTCAGCAGATGACCTAATCAGGATGCTGGGCGACATAAAACATTGGACAGCACAGGCCCTTTAGCTCACAATGTTTATACTGAACATAAAGCCAAGTTAATCTAAACTCCTCTGCCTGCACTTGATCCACGTCCCTCCATTCCCTGACTATCCATGTGCCTATCCTAAACCCTCATAATGGCCACTATTGTATCTGCCGAATCAGCCTCCACTGCCACCCCTGGCAGCGCATTCCAGGCACCACCACACCCCCTCACCCACCTCACCCCCACCCCCACCCCTACCCCCCCCCCTCCCACTACTGATCCACTGAGTTACTCCAGTATTTTGTATCCTTTTATGTAAACCAGTATCTGCAGTTCCTTGTTTCTTCCCCCCAATAGACTTTAGGCTTTAGAGAGAAAGTGTGGAAACAGGCCCTTTGGCCCACTGAGTCTGCGCCGACCAGCAGTCGTCCCGTACACTAACACCATCCTTCACACAAGGGACAGTTTATCATTTTACTGAAGCCAATTAACCTACAAATTGTACGTCCTTGGAATGTAGAAGTGAACTGGAGCACCCGGAGAAAACCCATGTGGTCACAGGGAGAACGTACAAACTCCATACAGACAGCACCTGTAGTCAGGATTGAACCTGGGTCTCTGGCGCTGTAAGGCAGCAACTCTACCGCTGCGCCACTGTGCTGCCCTACTCTGTTCAAATAAAAACCTGCCCCGCGGGTCTCCTTTAAACCTTGACCTTCTTGCTTCATAGCTCTGCCCTGTAGTTTTGACATTTCCACCTTGGGGGAGAAAGGTTCTGACCATCTACCTCAGGGGTCGGCAACTTACGGCCCACGTGCCAGATCCGGCCCGTAACCCAAAATCATCCGGCCCGCAGGCGTAACACAAAACACACACAACACTTATCCGAGAGTAGTTCTCACAAACACACAGCCAATTGTTTAAGAAGGAACTGCAGATGCTGGAAAATCGAAGGTACACAAAAATGCTGGAGAAACTCAGCAGGTGCAGCAGCATCTATGGAGCGAAGGAGATGGGCAACGTTTCGGGCCGAAACAGCCAATTCCATATCGCAACACCTGTCGACTCACACTCTCTCTCTCTCTCCACCCCTTCTTCCATCCTCCCAAACTATCATTCATTATTTATTAACTCTGGCGATAGATGTGGCCCGCCATTCGCTCACAGACATGGGTCCTGGCTGCAATGCAGAACAAGGTTGCCGACCCCTGACCTACCTTATCTATACATAACCATAGCATGCAAACAGGCCCTTCAGCTCAACTTGCCCACACCGACCAACATGTCCCATCTACACCTGCCTGCCTTTGGCCCATATCCCTCTAAAATGCACCTATCCAGATGTTTCTTAAACGTTGCTAGCATGTACCTGTCTAAATGTTTCTTAAATGTTGCCTCTCATGCCTCTCACAATGTTACTGTATATACTCCTAACAGACCTCCCCCTCAACCTGTGTTATTCCAGAGAACGTGATCCAAGACATAGTGGGGAGGGTTTGTGGAAACCTGGTGGTGGTCTTCTCTGTCTGTGGACCATGCCGTTCCAGGGGGTTACGGCCACAGGTTTGAGATGTCGTGAAAGTGGGTTTTGTAGATGGTGCGTACAACAGCAACATCGCTGTGTGATGTGGGGGGAAGCGAATGTTTGTTAAAATAATACAGACCCTGCCTTGGGGCACAAGGTGGTCTGTTAATGTACATTAAGTCGAGGAGGCTGCTCAAACAACATTGCTTTGTTCGCTCAGGTTGAGAGTTTGTGTTGTCCACAGCTGTGCAACAAACCAACATGGTCTCCTCATTTACACAAAAAGACTATTATTCTGTATCGTAACTGGGAAAACAAGCAACTAAATCGTGCTTTTACACTTGTATCTCACGGCTAATTGGCACGAATTTATGAGCCACCCGTGCCTGAAATAAAATCTAATTTTAGTCTTGCTTCTGGGAGGTCTGAGAAGGTGGGTACTCCCTGGATATATTTTATGGCCATCATTAGACCAGAAGACGTAGGAACAGAATTAAGTAATTCAGCCCATTCAGTCTAACTCATAAGTTCATGTCACATGAGTAGAATTCGGCCATTCATCCCATCGAGTCTACCGTCGTGTTAAATCATGGCTGATCTATCTTTTCTTCTCAACCAGATTCTCCTGCTTCCTCCCCATAACCCCTTGACATCCTTACTAATCAAAAACCTGTTAATCCCCTCCCCCACTTTTAGCCACTGAGAGACCACAGTCCACAAAGTGTGGTACTTTCAGGGAGACTCAACTGGGAGAGCTGCTCTCTCACAGCGCCAGAGTCCCGGGTTCGATCCTGACCTTGGGTGCTGTCTGTGCGGAGTTTGCACGTTCTCCCTGTGACCGCATGGGTTTTCCTCCGGGTGCTCCAGTTTCCTTCCCCCATTCAGAAGACGTGCAGGTTTATTGGTTAGTTAGCCCTCTGTAAATTGCCCCTCGTGTGTGGAAAGTGGATGAGAAAGCAGGATAACAGAATTTGTGTGATCGGGTGATCGATGGTCGGCGTGGACTCGGTGGGCCGAAGGACCTGTTTCCATGCTGTATCTTTCAATCAATCAATCAAGTGGATTGTGCATTATGTGGATCGGCAGGTCAGCCTGCAACTGTGGAAAGAGAAACAGAGATAATGTTGCAGGTCAAAGGCCCTTCATCAGATGGTTCACACTAGTTCTATGTTGTCCCACTTTCTCATCCACTCCCTACACACTAGGGGCTATTTAATCTACAAATCTACATGCCTAAGTCAGGCATACTCTAGCAATATTTAAAATACATTTTAATACCATTAGAGACAATGAACTGCAGATGCCGGTTAATACGCAAAAGGACACAAAGTGCTGGAATAACTCAGCTCCGGCAGCGCTGGAGAACATGGATAGTTGACATTTCGGGTTGAGACTATATCACCATTTTTAAGATACAAGATACAAGATACAAGATACATTTAATTGTCATTTGGACCCCTTGAGGTCCAAACGAAATGCCGTTTCTGCAGCCATACATTACAAACACATAGACCCAAGACACAACATAATTTACATAAACATCCATCACATCGCTGTGATGGAAGGCCTAATAAACTTATCTCTCCACTGCACTCTCCCCCCCCGATGTCAGAGTCAAAGTCAAAGCCCCCGGCTGGCGATGGCGATTGTCCCGCGGCCATTAAAGCCACGCCGGGTGGTGCGAGGTCGCACACCGGGTCTTGGTGTTAGAGCCCCCGGCGTGCGCTCGCAGAGTCCCGCGGCCATTCCAAGCCGCACGGGGCGGTGATGTCAGGCCCCGCTCCAGGAGCTCTTCAACCCCGCAACTCGGGCGGGGGAAGTCGCCGTTGCGAGAGCCCTGAAAAGCGGTCTCCCTCCAGGGAGCCGCGGGCTCCCGGTGCCTCCGTCCACAGACCTGCCGTTGGAGCCTCCGACTCTCCGGTAGCAGCAGCAGCAGCAGCAGCAGCAGCAGCGCTCCTCCACCGCTCCACCCGCTCCGGACTCGGCCAGCCCCGCGACGGCGACGGTGAGTCGTAGCACCAGAGTCCCCGGCTTCTTCCTGTTGGAGGCCGCTCCTCGTTGCGGCCCCAACGACAACGGAAACCCGACGAGAAAAGGTCGGGTCTCCAGTGCAGGGAGAGATTTAAAAAGTTTCCCCCCCCCTCCCACCCCCCCACACACACACCCCAACAAAAAATAACAAAAACTACATTTAAACACAGACAGAAAATAATAAAACGCGGACAGACTGCAGAGGCCGCTGCTGGCCAGAGTCGCGCCGCCTACTGGATCACGATTTAAAGACATTTGGATATGGAAAAGAAATGCGTCGAGGGACATGGGCCAAACACGGGCAGCTAGGGCGAGTGTGGATGGGACATGTGTAGGAAGGAACTGCAGGTGCTGGTTTACAGCGGGACAGGCAGCATGTTTGGATAGAAGGAATGGGTGACATCACCTTATATTTCATTTTGAATATTGACTTCTCTAACTTCAAGTAACTCTTGCTTTCCCAATCTCTCCATCCCTCCACTAACCTAGTTCCCTGACCAGTCTGACTGTCCTCTAGATTAAATATTATATTTGTATTCTTTGTTGTCAACTTCCCCTAGCTAGCAATGATCCACTCTACATTTTCCTTGTGCTCCACCCCCTTTGACGTCTCATTTTCACACCTTACACTTCCATATCTCAGTGTCTCTCTCTCTCCCCTGACTCTCAGTCTGAAGAAGGGTCTCAACCCGAAACATCACCCATTCCTTCTCTCTGTGGATGCTGCCTGTCCTGCTGAGTTACTCCAGCATTTTATGTCTATCTTCGGTGTGGATGGGCCATCTTGGTCAGCATGGGAAATCTGGGCCGAAGGGCCTGTTTCCGTGCTGTACGACCCCATAACATGAAAAGGTTGTTATGTTTCTCTTCCCACAGCTGCTGCCTGACCTGCTGAGACTTTGCCGCCTTTCATGTTCAGTGTAGCGGCACCAAACGTGGTGAATAAACAGTTGCTTTATTCAGGTGTTACATGTAAGTTTGGTCCACTAACACCCTCGCTCCACTGCTGTAGCTGAGTGAGGGTGTTGTCTCGAGCTCAGCTACCTGCTGACTCGCTAGATCTCAAGGTGAGATAAGCTTATGTAGCAGGACACTCCCTCTAGCCCATGACGTCACGTGCCAGCCTTCGTAGCTACTGACGAGGGTTCGACCATAAGTGGTCTGTGTATCAGCTGACGCCACAACAGGCATATAAGGTGCTTGATTCTCAACTGACTATTGTTTTGTTTAGTTTAGTTTAATAATCAATACAGTTCTGACAGCGTTCAAGAAATGCCATGTTGCACATGACCATTTGGTCAACTAGTCAGGGGCAAACGTTCTAGCAATGACCACTCTCCATTGTGAATTAACAGCACCTGATAACATTGTCTGATAACAGCAGGGAAAAAACTGTGGGCTGATGGACTTGTTCCTGGACTGTCATGTCCTAAGTTCAAGAAAGAACTGCAGATGCTGGTAAAATCGAAGGTAGACACAAAATGTTGGAGAAACTCAGCGGGTCAGGCAGCATCTATGGAGAGAAGGAATTGGCAACGTTTCGGTTCGAGACCCTTCTGGTTCGCGTGTATTGGCCATCTTTATTTGGCCTTGAGAGATTGATTGAAAGAAACCGTGTGTAAACTGACCAGCTTACTTGGTTTTGGACGGGAAGGGGGCTGTGGTACAAATGAATGTCAGCCACATTGGTGGACTGGGGTCACATACACATAACCAGTTATTTAATACTGTTTACCATTTTAGTTTAGTTTAGAGATACAGTATGGACATTGGCCATCAGCCGATCTGGTCCACACCAATCACCCATTCACACTAGTTCTATGTTGTACCCATTTTTATCTTCACAGCAATGTCTTCAGTTTTGATCACTGGGCTACAGAAAAAATTGCCATGAAGCTGGAGAGGGTGCAGGGAAGATTTATGAGGACGTTGCCAGGATGAGGGCCCAGGCTATAGGGAGAGGTTGGGCAGGCTAGGACACTATTCCTTGGAGCGCAGGGGGATGAGAGTGATCTTATAGAGGTGTATTAAATCATGAGGGGAATAGATAGGGTAAATATGCAGTATTTTATTTACCCAGGGGTAGGGGAATCAAGAACTAGATGGTATGAATGTAAGGTGAGAGGAAAAGGATTTAATAGGAACCTGGAGGGCAACTTTCACACATGATGCTGGGTACATGGAACAAGCTGCCAGAGGAACATAAAAATAAACCTTTGGACTGGTACATGGATAGTAAAGGTTTATAGGAATATGGGACGAGCAGGAACACATGGGACTAGTGTAGATGAGCATTTTGTTCAGCATGGATGAGTTGGGCCAAAGGGCCTGTTTATAAGCTGTATGACTCCATTCTACTTGTTGTTAAATGTTTATTAGTTCATCCTGCAAATCAACGTATAAAATATATTCAACCCTGATGCGCTACAGTGTGTTACAATGCTGAGAACAATATTCTGCATGCTGAATCTTCCTCCTTTGCTCTTCCTATTGTTCTTGAGTGTGACAAGATTGTATCTATGTATGGTATATCTGATTTGAATGGATAGCATGCAAAATAATGTGTCAATACTGTACTACGCCTAATTCCAGTGAAGATTTATTCTGCAAGATTTTGTAAGAAATTTTTGGTTTTGTTTATTGTCATGTGTACCCGAGGTACAGTGAAAAGCTTTTGTTGCGTGCTATACAAGTCAAGAGTGTTTTATTGTCGCATGTCCCAGTATGTCCCAGTGAGAACAATGTCATTCTTACTTGCTGCAGCACAACAGAATATGTAATCATAATAAATAATGTAACAAAAACTCAATAAAAAAGAACAAACACTAGTGAACACTAATAATAATAATAATAATAATAATAATAATAGTCTATTGTAGTTCATAGCTTATGAGGTTGTAGTCCTTAATAGCCTGATGGCTGTGGGGAAGAAGCGGTTCCTGAACCTGGATGTTACAGTTCTTAGGCTCCTGTACCTTCTTCCCGATGACAGTGGAATGTATGGCCAGGATGGTGTGGGTCTTTGATGATGCTGGCTGCCTTTTGGAGGCAGCAATATGATAGACCCCTTCGATGGTGGGGAGGTCAGAGCCGGTGATGGCCAGGCTCAGATTAATAACAGTCGAGGGAAAAGAGTGTTTTATTGTCATAGTCTGAAACAGGGCAATGAATTTCCTAGACAAGTTTGGAAAGGAGCTGCGGATGCTGGTTTATACTGAAGATAGACACAAAATGCTGGTGACTCAGCGGGTCAGGCAGCATCTCTGGAGAAGGGGAATAGGAGATGTTTCGGGGTGGAACCCTTCTTCAAAGATATGTAAACATAGCGTTTCGTAAAACCCATAGCTTGAGAAAAAAAACGTCTGCATTTGAAGCATCTTTGTGGCAAAGAAAATGTTGTGGTTCCCAGGTGTATAGAGGAATTCAAAGCAACAAATCAGTCATTGATTCAAACATCCCAGGACACAAAAAAAAAGTGAGGATCGGAGAATGGAATGAAATGTAAAAGTTTCAAATTAATGGCGAGTGGTGGAAAGCTTCCATTTGATGAAGGGCAGATGTAATTTACAATATTCAGCGGGATTCATCCTGGCTAGATTATCTCAGTTTTGCTGTATGTGGAGTCAGCCCTGAGAAAATAGCATAAATCTCCTGGTGTTAGACATGTCAAGGCTGAGACCACAAGGTACAGGCACGTTGCTTTGGAGTGGCGGGGAGTTCCAGTTAAACAGTACCTCCATTGGTCTGTGACTCTGTGCAGCAGGCATTAGTTCAGTGACCACGGTGAACTCAGTCTCGAGCCCGAAACGTCACCCATTCCTTCTCTCCAGAGATGCAGCCTGTCCCACTGAGTTACTCCAGCATTTTGTGTCTATCTCTGGTTTAAACCAGCATCTGCAGTTCCTTCCCACCAAAAATGTATTTGCTGCAGTTCAACCAAGGTAGTACTGAGGAGGAATAGAAGTACAATCAGGTAATGTTCAACTCAAAACAGAGTTACAACCGTGGATGACTTGGCTCCCGGCGGCCTAGGTGGATTGTTCCGGTACTGTTCAACTCCTCTCAATATCGTGATCTCCAAAACAGATAATCCAGAAAGGCTCTGGAACCAAAGGTGCCGGAAAATTGGTGGTGGATGTGTATTAGTGCGGGAGAGCCCCAAGTCAGTGCAACCAAGTACAGTTCCTGGTTTAGTCGTGCTTTGTAGTGTTCATCTCTCTATGAATTGCTCTCTCAATACAATTAGCGCTTATGCACACTTAAGATCAAGGGCAACATTGTGTACCCGATTGATGAGTAACCCTCGGTAAATTGGCTGAGGTATTGCCTGGATATGATCTGCCTGCGGTTTAGGCTTTTAGGTTTACTATTCGCACAAGTACTTGGGTAACGTGAAGCGCTTTGTTTTGCATGCTATTCAATCAGATCAGATATATCACACATAGATACAATCGGTTCAAACTCGAGAACAATAGATAGAACAAATATAGAGAATTATAGAATATAATTCTCAACATTGTAGCGCATCAGTTCCAGAGACAAAGTCCAATGTCCTCATTGGGGTAGAGGTGAATCGAAGAGTGCCCAATCCAGTCAGATATTAATATACATAAATACAATTAAGTCAAGCTCAAGTACAAAAGGTAGAGCAAAGGGGAAAATACAGAGTGCAGAATATAGTTCTCAGTGTTGTAGTGCAACACGTCATGGACAGTCCAATGTCCGCAATGGGGTAGAGGTGACTCGAACGATATCCTAGCTTATGGAAGGATCGTTCCGAAGACTGATAGCAGAGAGGTTCGGCTGCTTTGCAGCTATTGTGTTGTCGTCTTTTTGCTGCTGGCAGTAATTCGGTGTAAATCGTGAGAAAATTGGACACACGTCAAGCGTTTGTTGACATTTCCTCAGAGGATAGTGAATTTCTGGAATTCTCCGCTCCTGAAATAGTGGAGGTGTGATCATTAGGTATATATTTTAAGATGGAGATAAATAAATATTTGAAAGATCAAGGAATTGAGGGTTTTAATTAAAATTGATTGAACCATACACATGAAAACTGGCCCTTTGGCCCATCGAGTCCACACTGACCATCGATCACCAGTTCACACTAGTTCTATGTTCCGCTGACTGGATAGCATGCAACAATAGCTTTTCATTGTACCTCGGTACACGTGACAATAAACTAAACTAAACACTGTTCCTGCCTTGTGGGGAACTGACACAGCAATGATCATTTTGAATGGAGGGACAGGAGTGAGGGGCCGAGTGGCCTTCTTGTGCTGTTATTTTCTTGTGTGTGCTTCCTGATCCCAGCCCTCTGTTCAATAGGCAGTGCAATGTTTAATATTTCACCAAGTGACCCAGCAGATATATTTCAAACATATTTCAACAAAAAAGGATGCTGGAAATCAGAAATAAAAACACAAAATGCTGGAGCCACTCAGCAGTCAGGCAGCATGTGGGGAGAGAGACATGGGGTTAATGTTTCAGGTCAGTGAGTTGATGATAGGTGATCTTTACTTTCCACACACACACTCACGCACGCACGCACGCAGCCATTTACACATCACAGCATCAATACACACACACAATCATACTTGTACGTACACACATACTCAGACTTTCAAACACATACACCCACACCTCTCACACACACGTGCACTCATGCACCCACTTATACATCATATCCATACACATACTATACACACAACAGACAGACACTTACACCAAAAATATCTGCACACACCTACCCTCACATTCACACACACACTCACACCCCCATACCCACACACACGCAGACACACACCTACACAGATACACACACCTACACACTCCAACATCTATGCACTCACACATCTACACCCACGCACTCTCACACCCAGATAACTACACACACGCTCATGCACACTCACACCCACACACTCTCACACCCACATATCTACACACACGCCCATTCACACTCACACCCACACACTCTCACACCCACATATCTACACACACGCCCATTCACACTCACACCCACACACTCTCACACCCACATATCTACACACATGCCCATTCACACTCACACCCACACACTTTCACACCCACATATCTACACACACGCCCATTCACACTCACACCCACACACACACATCACTCTCACACCCACATATCTACGCGCACACACACACACACACACACACTCACATTATGCATATCTACACAAACACAGACCCACACTCACACACACTCCCGCATCCACACACGCACACACTCACTGTACACACTGTTGTATCGGGGGTAGCAAGCTGTGTAAAACGTGTGAGGCAGTTGAGGCAACAGGTTACAGAGTGAAGGCAGCTGGAGTAACTCCAGCAACAGCTGACATCCCTACAAGAGATACACCTTATCTACTTCTCCCTGCTTGACAGACACCAGTTATTGAGCAGACGAATGAAGCCTCGTGTTCCAATTGTAGCTTTCAACAGCTTGGCTAAACCACAGCTTCACTCTGCCCAGTGACGCCAGTCCAGGAGACCACCCGTGGAGTTACATACCAGCAACCCCACTGTAGTATTGTGATAGTCTAACGTTACCCCAACCCCACCTCGTTATTCTACGTTTGCCAAGCCGCAGAATCAATCTGGATGGCTTTCACTAAAGCACAGTCTTGCTTCCATTTATAATATAGATTGTAGAACAGTACAGCACCAGAACAGGACCTTCGGCCCACATTATCTGTGTCGAACACGATGCCAAGACCAACAAAGGAGGTTGAGGGGTGATCTTATAGAGCTGTACAAAATCACGAGAGGAATAGATGGATTAAACACACCTTTCTTCAGATTGATAGAACTGATAGGATTCTTCAGACTTTAGTTTTCCCACAGGTGGCTTGACTACTAAATGCTTTATTGGGGACATTGTGTAATGTGGCACGGTGGCGTAGCGGTAGAGTTACGGCGCTTTCGGAACCGGGTTCAATCCTGACTCCTGTCTGTACGGAGTTTGTACGTTCACCCCGTGACCGCGTGGCTTTTCTCCGAGATGTTCGGCTTCCTCCCAAAGACGTACAGGTTTGTAGGTTAATTGGCTTGGTGTAAATGTAAATGTGTGTGTAGAATAGTATTAGTGTGCGTGGATGTCTGGTCGGCGCGGACCCGGTGGGCCGAAAGGCCTATTTCCGTGTAGTATCTCTAAACAACTAAAATCTAAATATTGTGTGTAGGGAGTGGATGCGTAAGTGGGATAAGGTAGAACTAGTGTGAACAGGTGATCAATGGTCGGCGTGGGCCTGTTTCCATGCTGTGTCTTTCAATCAAGCAATTGGCTGGGGATAATGGAGTATGCTTTTAGCAGTAGAATAGTGGCCAGATGGTCTTCTGCAAGCACCTGAGAGAGCAAACAGTGTTGAGACTTGAAGTCGTTGATAGACGTTGCCTACAGCAGTGCGGCACTCCCTCGGCAATGCAACAGTGGTTGGTCTTCCTGATGAAGAGTCTCAAATCCGGAACATCTGGCTCCGAGCCGTGGACGGCAACCAGCTGTTCACAGCTGGATTTAATCTGCTCACCGGAGATCCATGAGAGGAATAAATCGGGTTATGCACAGACTCTCCTGCCTAGAGTAGGGGAATTGAGAACCAGAGGACATAGGTTTAAGATGAAGAGCGGGGGAGGTTTAATTGGAATCTGAGGGGTAACTTTTTCACATAAAGGGTGGGTGGGTGTATGGAATAACCTGCTGGAGGAAGTGATGAGGCAGGCACTATCGCAACGTTTAAGAAACATTAAGACAGGTTGATGGATAGTTCAGGTTTGGAGGGATATGGGCCAAACACAGGCAAGTGGGACTAGTGTAGATGGGACTCCATGACTCCTGCCACCAGTTTTCAGATGACTCGGCAATTGTGGGCTGCATCAGTGAGGGGTGGGAAGCTGAATACAGAGGCGTAGTCAACGACTTTGTTGAGTGGTGTGGGCTGAATCACCTGCAGCTCAACATTGACAAGATTAAGGAGTTGGTGGTGGACTTTAGGAGGAGAGGAACACCCCTGCCCCCCGTCTCCATCAAAGGTGTGGATGTGCAGTTTACCAGGGAGTACAAATACCTTGGAGTGTACCTGGACAGTAAACTGGACTGGTCCAGGAATGCTGAGTGAGGCCCGTACAAGGGACAAAGCCGGCTGTACTTTTTGAGAAGGCTCCGCTCCTTCAACATCTGTAGTAAGATGCTGCAGATGTTCTACCAATCGGTGGTAGGCAATTCCATCTTCTTTGCTGCCGTGTGCTGGGGCAGCAGGGCAAAGGCCGCGGATGCCAATAGGATCAACAAACTCATCAGGAAGGCTGGCTCTGTCCTGGGGGCGGAGTTGGAATCCTGGGAGGTGGTCTTGGAGGGGAAGATGCTCCTCAAACTGCAGAGGATCCTGGACAATACAGCTCACCCCCCACCCCTCCCACCCCCCATGACACACTGGTCAACCTGAGCAGTACCTTCAGCAACAGACTGGTTCCACCAAGATGCAGGACAGAACGCCACAGGAGATCCTTCTTCCCTATGGCTATCAAACTTTACAACTCCTCCTCCTGTCGTGGCCTAGGCTGGGATTGAGACTGATCCCCCCCCTCCCACCTTCTCAATCTTTGCACATCCCCAAAGCCTTATGCCCCTGTCCCATTTAGGAAACACGAACGGAAACCTCTGGTGACTTTGCGCCCCACCCAAGGTTTCCGTGCGGTTCCCGGAGGTTGCAGGTGGTTGCCGGAGGTTGCAGGTAGTGGAAGCAGGTAGGGAGTCTTACAAAGACCTCCGGGAACCACACGGAAACCTTGGGTGGGGCGCAAAGTCTCCAGAGGTTTCCGTTCAGGTTTCCTAAGTGGGACAGGGGCATTACCACTCGTCACTTTAATTTAAAGTTTCATGTATGTTGTGTTTTTTATCACTGTTGGCAAATTGCTTTCCATCCTGGGATAAATAAAGTTCTATTCTATCGTATAATATCGGATCGCACAAGTATGTAGGTCAGTGTAGGCACGTTGGGCCGATAGGCCTGTTCCGCTCTGTACAACTCTACGACTCTATGAGGTTAGGATCGAAGGGAAAAGGGGAGAGCTGAGGGAGGCAGATTTCTTATCCAGGTGTCAAACCTTTCACATCTTCAAATTCTTCAGTGTTCCAAGAAAATGATGCACACATACTTTCCATTTTCTGCTATTTTTATAGGGAGTAATTTAAAACATGATATTCTGTACAAATGTGAAAGTAACTGCCTTCAGACAGTGTACGGAGACGCCCTCTCTATGGAGGAAGGTGCAAGTTTAGTTTAGAGATCCAGCGTGGAAACAGGCCCTTCGGCCCACTGAGTCCTTACTGACCAGTGATTCCCCGTGCACTAGCACTATCCTACACACACTAGGGACAATTTACAATTATATCAAGCCAATTAACCCAGAAAACTGTATATCTTTGCGGGAGGAAACTGGAAATCTTGGAGAAAGCACAACCAGGTCACAGAGAGAACGTACAAACTCCGTACAGATAAGCACCCACAGTCAGGATCGAACCGGAGTCTCTGGCGCTGTAAGGCTGCAACTCCTTGCGCCACCATGCCGCAAGTCTCACCAAATATTAAGCCTACAAGCTGTGAGATTTGTAGTAACAAGGAACTGCACAGTGGTAGAGTCACTGCCTTACAGCACCAGAGACCCAGGTTCGATCCTGACAATGGTTGCTGTCCTTACGGAGTCTGTACGTTCACCCTGTGATGGCGTGCTTTTGGGATTTGAATGGTTGTGCTGGCTCGAATAGCCGAATGGCCTACTCCACCTATTTTCTAGTTTGTTTTTATTAGAGGTTTTTGGGAGACTTGATAGAAGTATATAGCATAATGAGAGGCGCAGATAGAGTAGACAGTGGAACCATTTTCCCAGGATGGAAATGTCCAACACTAGACAGCATAGCTATAAGGTAAGAGAGGGAAAGTTTAAAGGAGATGTATGGGACAGTTGTTTATATAGAGAGTGGTGGGGGCCTGGAACGCTTTGCCAGGGGTGGTGGTGGAGGCAAATACAATAGTGACATTTAAGAGGCTTTTAGATAGGCACATGAAAGTACAAAGAATAGAGGGATGTGGATCATGTGCAGGCAGATTAGATCAGTTTAACTTGGCATCATGTTCGGCACAAACCTAGTGGGCTGAAGGGCCTGTTCTTGTGCTGTACCATTCAATATTCTATGTTCTGTGAAGGGTGGATACAGGTGCAAGGAATTTATTGGCAGATGGGTGGACAAAGGCAGAGATGCAATGAAAAGATGACGTACCATGAAAGAGATGATAAAGGTTGTTAATGAGAGGCGGAGAAGAGTGTGAGGTGCTAGACAGCATCTATAAGGTAAGAGTGGGAAAGTTTAAAGGAGATATATGGGACAGTTGTTTACATAGAGAGTGGTGGGGGGCAAATCAAATCAAAAAATAGGATGTACATGGTAAATGGTAGTGAGTTGAGGAATGCAGTTGAACAGAGGGATCTAGGAATAACTGTGCACAGTTCCCTGAAGGTGGAATCTCATGTAGATAGGGTGGTAAAGAAAGCTTTTGGTGTGCTGGCCTTTATAAATCAGATCATTGAGTATAGAAGTTGGGATGTAATGTTAAAATTGTACAAGGCATTGGTGAGGCCAATTCTGGAGTATGGTGTACAATTTTGGTCGCCTAATTATAGGAAGGATGTCAACAAAATAGAGAGAGTACAGAGGAGATTTACTTGAATGTTGCCTGGGTTTCAGCAACTAAGTTACAGAGAAAGGTTGAACAAGTTAGGTCTTTATTCCTTGGAGCGCAGAAGGTTAAGGGGGGACTTGATAGAGGTCTTTAAAATGATGAGAGGGATAGACAGAGTTGACATGGATAAGCTTTTCCCACTGAGAGTAGGGAAGATTCAAACAAGAGGACATGGCTTGAGAATGAAGGGACAGAAGTTTAGGGGTAACATGAGGGGGAACTTCTTTACTCAGAGTGGTAGCTGTGTGGAATGAGCTTCCGGTGGAAGTGGTGGAGGCAGGTTCGATTTTATCATCAATTCAAAAATAAATTGGATAGGTAAATGGACATGGGAAAGGAATGGAGGGTTATGGTCTGAGTGCAGGTAGATGGGACTAGGGGAGAATAAGTGTTCGGCACGGACTAGAAGGGCCGAGTGGGCCTGTTTCCGTGCTGTAATTGTTATATGGTTATAAGAGGTTTGAAAATGCAGTGAAATGTAAAGATGGGGGAATGTACTCGTAAAGGAATGTGGGAGGGGGGGGGGGGTGCGGTGGAAGGGGCGTGGAATATTTGGAGAATGGGTGTGCACCGCGGTCAGGAAAGAGGGGGGTGCGTGGGAAGCAGGAAAGAATGAAAACAACGGTAAGGTTGGCTGAGCTTGAATTGGAAAACTCAATGTTCTTACTGTGAGGTTGTAAAAATACCCACAAATGTTTAGGCTTTGCAAAGTTTGCAGAGGAGATTTGCTAGAATGCTGCCTGGATTGGCTGTAAAGAGACGTTGGACAAACGCGGGTTGTCAAGTCCCTGGAAGCTGATGGAAGTATATCAAATTAGGGGAGGCATAGACAGGGTGGACAGTCAGAACCTTTCTCCCAGGGTGAAAATGTCAAAGACTGAAGGGGCTGTCCCACTTACGCAACTTTTTCGGCATCTTGCCGGCACCCATCATAGTCGCAGCGGGTCCCCGAAAATGTTCAAAATGTTGAAAATCCAGCTACGACCAGAAAAATGTACGGTTCTTTGGGCGATTACTCACGGCCATACGGGCGTCACCTCGCGACTATGCCGTGTGCCGACAAGCTGCTGAAAAAATTGCATAAGTGGGACAGGCCCTTAAAGAGCACAGCTTTCAGGCGAGAGGCACAACGTTTAAAGGGAATGTACAGGCTATTTTATTTTGAGGGTGGTTGGTGCCTGGAACGTGCTGTCATGGGTGGTGGTGGTGACAGATATGATCGTGGGGTTTAAGAGGCTTCTGGATATGCAGTTTAGTTTGGCATCATGTTGGTGGTGAGCATAGAGCACAAAATGCTGGAGTAACTCAGCAGCTCAGGCAGCATCTCTGACTGCCCGAGTGAGGGCGGGCACACACAAGTTGGAGGAAGAGCACCTCATATTTCGCTTGGGCAGCTTACAACCCAACGGTATGAACATTGACCTCTCAGCTCAAGTAACCCTTGCATTTCTTCTCTCTCTGTCGCTCCCCCAGTCGTTCATATCCCTTCATTGTCACCTCTTCCACAGCCAGCAATGGACCATTATGGGCTCCTCCTTTCCTTGGTGCCGGCTCTGATTTGATCTGAACCTTTTCATACTTCTAGTTTCACTCTCCCCCAACTCTCGGTCTGAGGAAGGATTTCGACCTGAAGTGTCACCCGTTCCTTTCCCTCCTGGAAATGCTTCCTGACCCACTGAGTTACTCCAGCATTTTGTTTTTAGAATCTCTGGAAAGAATGGATGGTGATGTTTCAGGTCGGGACTCTGCTTCAGAGGTGAGCAGTCCGCATTTGCCATTGACGTACAGGAGTATTGCAGACATACCTTTCACTTACACTTGTCAGTAGATGCTGACCCTGTATGGTGAGATGCTCCCCCTCATGTGGCACAATATGGTCAAGGGAATGGACTCGGGGTACTGATTGGGGATAATCAGCCATGATCACATTGAATGGCGGTGCTGGCTCGAAGGGCCGAATGGCCTTCTCCTGCACCTATTGTCTATTGTCGATTGACTCCCCTCACACTAAACAGGTGAAAGAGGTCCATGACAGCTGACTAAACCACACCCTCAGCTACATCAACTGTCAAATAGTCAAGAATTCAAAATGTTGGAAACGTTCAGAAGTATTACAAAAATAAATAAAATAATTTAATTGAATTAGTTTTTACTTTTAGTTTAGTTTACTGTCACGTATACTGAGGAACAATGAAAAGTTTTTGTTGCGTGCTAGCCAGTCAGCAGAAAGATTATACATGATTACAATTGAGCCACCGACAGTGTACACATGATAAAAGCATTGAATTGAATTGAATGATACAACATGGAAACAGGCCCTTCGGCCCACGGTGTCCATACCTACCATCGATCACCCACTCATACTAGTTCTATGTTTTCCCACTTTCTAATCCACTCCCGACACACCAGGGGCATTTTTACAAAGACCAATTAACCTACAAACCTGCACGTCTTTGGGATGTGGGTAGAAACCAGAGCACCCGGAGGAAACCCACGCGGTCACAGGGAGAACGTGCAAACTCGGCTCAGAGAGCATCCTTGGTCAGGATCGAACCCGAGTCTCTGGCGCCGTGAGGCAGTGGCTCTTCCAGCTGCGCCACTGTGCTGCCCTAAGTACAGTGCACAATTAAATATACTTTCAAACATAAAACATTTAAAACTATTTCCTAAACTATTAAAAGCTTTTAAAAGCAAACTGGAGTAATTGAAAGACATGTAAGCGAGTTGATTCCAATGCTTACCCTTTGCAGTTGTTCTTGGTATGTGAAGAATGGGCTTACTGTTACAGCGCAGGTTCAGCAGTCAGGCAGCTCGGTGTGACTTTGTGCTCAGTCGCTGGACTGGTGGAGTCCTTCCTTGGAGCAGAGCGAGGAAATTGTTAGCGGAACTGGGAGAGGGAGCGGAATAGTCGTGTGTTAGCCCAGGTCCCCCTCACACCCGCGGTGAGTGAAAGCTGGCAGCTCAGTGCAAAACCGGCAGCATTTCCCTGTCCCATCGGAATCTCTGCAACTGGAAAGTCCACTCCGTTTGGTAGGTACTAAACAAACTTGGTATTTGGACTTCGGAGGCTGCATAGTGCCTGTGCAACAAATGCGATTGCTTGCTGTCAGGTCAGTGAAGGGATTGACGTTTTCTTAGCTGTGATTTTAAAGCTTCCTCGCTGCAGTTGAGCACCTTGGGAACTTAAAGTCCCTAGTTGTTGCTTGTATCCATCGATTTTACCAGACTGCGGACAAATGGTTTCCACTTTTGTTTGTCATCCCCCTCTTCCCTGTTCCATCCCTCCCATTTAGAGTCATAGAGCCTTACATCGAGGAAACAGGCCGTTCCGCCCAACTTGCCCACACCGGTCAACATGTCCCATCTGCACGAGTCCCACCTTCCTGCGTTTGGCCCATATCCCCTAAACCTGTCCAATCCATGTACCTGTCTAAATGTTTCTGAAATGTCGCGATGGTCCCTGCCTCAAACACCTCTACTGGCAGTTCATTCCTCCACCACCCTTTGTTAGTTACCCCTCAGGTTCCTATTAAATCTTTCCCCCTCACCTGAAATCTATGTCCTCTGGTTCATGACTCCCCTACTTTGGGCAAGAGACAATGTGCGTCTACCCGATCTATTCCTCTCGTGATTTTGTACACCTCTGTACGATCACCCCTCATCCTCCTACGCTCAGAGGAATAGAGGCCCAGCCTACTCAACCTCTCCCCATAGCTCAGGCTCTCGAGTCCTGACAACCTCCTTCTAAATCTTGTCTGCACCCTTTCCAGCTCCCCTCTTCCCCCTCCTGCCATCCCCTTGTACCTAAGATAGACACAAAAAGCTGTGACCACGTGGGTTTCCCCCTGGTGCCCTGGTTTCCTCCCACATAGCAAAGATGTGCATGTTTTTAGGTTAATTGGTCTCTGTAAATTATCCCTAATATGTAGGGAGTGGGATAACATAGAACTAGAGTGAACAGGTGATCGATGGGTGGTGTGGACCCGGTGGGCCGAATGGACTGTTTCCAAGTTGTATCTCTAAACTAAACTAAACTTGCATTTAGATAGCGACTTCTATGTCTCAGTCCCAAGTGAAGTCTAGTTGCTACTGTAAAGCAGGAATGTAGTAGTTATTTTCTGCTCCTCTCAAGTAAGGCATAGTGGAGGTAGAGTTGCTGCCTCACAGCGCCAGATCCTGACATTGGGTGTTGTCTGTGTGGAGTTTGCATGACCTCCCTGTGATCGCATAGCTTTTCTCCGGGTGCTCCGGTTTCCTCCCACATCCCAAAGATGTGCAGGCTTTTAAACTAATTGGCATTTTGTAAATTGTGCCTAGTATATAAGGAATGGATGAGGAAGTAGGTTAATGTAGAATGGGTGATCGACCGTCAACATGGACTTGGTGGGCCGAATGGCCTATTTCTATGCTGTATCTCTAAACTGAATCTTGACTTGCTCTTAGATAGCGGCTTTTATGCCTGACTCCCAAGGGAGGTCTAGTTGCTATTGTAATGTCATAGGGGCAGAATGAGGCCATTTGGCCCATCGGGTCTACTCTGCCATTCAATCATGGCTGACAATGCCTAGCTGTTTTCTAATCCTCTCAAGTCCCAAGGCATTTGATATATTCGACCGAGAGGACAGAATAGGGTTTAGTTTAAGGTCTCGTTTGAAAAACGGGCTACAATGCAAGATTGTTCATCAGAATGCTGGCTATTGGAATTGTTAGCTGTGCCGGAAATCCAGCAAGCGTAAATTATGAAAGGCGCAGTTTTTTTTCCCTTTTTCCAATTAAGTTTAAATTTTGCCTCCAGCCACCACATAAATTTTTTGCATGTGCTCGCCTGTGCAACTTTTACTGCGCTGTCACTTAGCAAGCTTACGGTGGCAAGCAAGCTCTGAAGCAGTAAAGACACATGCTGGGAGCCTCCATATGAGTTGATTAACACAGGGTGAAGGAGGCGGATCACTGATTCCAATTTGTACCTGATCGCGGGACAGGCTGGATGGAGACATGTGGGCGTTTTAGGGTGAAAATAAAGCCTATAGTCAGGCAGGAGCAACACTACCCGCAAAATGACACGTACGGGTCTACATGAAGCTAACTTCTGAGCTAATGTATTAATGAGGGAGGGGAGGGTGTTCCGGGCAGGGTGGAAGGCGTGAAGCTGATGTGTATTTTCTTCAGGACAGTCTGGGCACGGGTGAGGCCTATAGACAAAATAGAGGTGGTGTGGAGAACAGGTTTCCTTGAAAGCTGGGCCCTTTGTATATGTAATGTCATCTGTGTGACTGGTTGAGGAATGTGCGTGGTGTATGTGTGTGTGTGTGTGTGGCCTGTGGGTGTGTGTAAGTGTGTGTTGTACACTTCTATCTGTCTGTGGGTGTATGCTGTGTGTGTGTGGGTGTTGTGTATATTGTGTATCCATCTGTGTGTGCACACTTCTACCTCTGAGTATGTGTATGCTGTCTGTACTAGTGTGAATATATTGTGTGCCCGTCAGTGGGTGTGTGTGTTTCCTGTTCCACCTGTGTGTGTGTTTGTGCTGTCTGCACTACTGTTGTGCATATCGTGTACCCATCTACGTGTGTGTGTGTGCGTGCGCGCGTATTTACACTTCTATCTTTAAACTTTAGACTTTAGAGATACAGCGTAGAAACAGGCCCTTCTGCACACCAAGTCAATGCTGACCAGCGATCACCCCCTGCACTAGCACTATCCTACAGGCTAGGTTCAATTTATAATTTACAGAAGCCAATTAACCTGCAAACCTGTACAACTTTGGAGTGTGGAAGGAAACTGGAGCAGCCAGAGAAAACCCACCAGGTCACGGGGAAAACATCCAAACTCCGTGCTGACAGCACCCACAGTCAGGATCGTACCCAGGTCTCTGCCGCTGTGAGGCAGCAACTCTACCACTGTGCCCCCTCTGAGTGTGTGTGTATGCTCTCTGTGTTCGTGTTTTGTATGTATGCCTATTTAGTTTAATTTAGTTTAGAGAAACAACCCTTCACTCCACAGAGTCTGTGCCAACCAGCAATCCCCACACATTAACACTATCCTACATACACTAGGGACAATTTACACAAACACCAAGCTAATTAATCTGCATGCCTGTACATCTTTGGAGTGTGGGAGGAAACCGAAGATCTCGTAGAAAACCCACACGATCACGGGGAGTACATACAAACTCCGTACAGACAGCACCAGTAGTCGGGATCGAACCCAGGTCTCTGGCACCGCAAGCGCTGTAAAGCAGCAACTCTACCACTGCGCCACCGTGCCATCCCCGTCTTTGTGTGTGTGTAAGGTAGTGTGTTCGATAAAGTTTGCGTGTGCCAGAATATGTTTCAGTATTATGTTTATGAGACTGTATGAATGTTTTGCATGTTCGTGTGCGAGTGTGTGCGTTCCAACTATTTGTGTGCAATGGGTGTGTGTGTGTGTGTGTGTGTAGACTTCTATCTGTGATTATGAAGCCTGTCTTGCGAGTGTTGTGCATATGTGTGTCCATCTCTCTTTGTGTGATTTATTTCGTTCATTGTTGTCACGTGTGCAGAGGTACAGTGAAAAGCTTTGTTCTTAATGCTGTCGCTCAGATCAGATATGCCATATGTAGCTATAAGCTCAAGCGCAATAGATAGAGCAAAGTACAGTGTGAGAAAGAGAGTTTGTGTATGGCAGTGTGTGTTTCAAAAGTGTGTATGTGTGATTGTTTTGTGTGTGTGTGTGTCCAACAATTTGTGTGTGTATCCGTACGTGTGTGTTGTCATCCATGCATTCATTCGAGCCTGTTATATATGAGAGAGTGCATTATATGTGTGTGAGAGAGAGAGAGAGAGTCAAACTCAATTACAATAAGTTGAGTAATTGGGAAGATAGTGAGAATAAGAGTTTGTGTGTGCCTGTGTGTGTTTCAAAAGTGTGTATGAGACTGTATGATCGTTTTGTGCGTGCGTGTGTGTCCATCCAGTCATTTCAACGTGTTATGTATGAGAGAGTGTGTTACGTGTGAGAGAGAGTCTGTGCATTTGTGTGTAAAGTGCTGTGAGAATCCCAGTGTGTAGAGGGGAATCCGAGCGGTTTAAATGTAGCTCCTTCGAGCTTGTGTGATCTCTCACCACGCTCGTTTCTAGATGATTGAGATTTCACTTACGACTATAACGTAATGTTATCTAACGGAAAGCCAAGAGGATTAACCAACGTTGAATAAATGCAGCACAAGAGGACTGGCCGGGTTGAGGATTTATAAGGTGTTTTGCTGGGTTATTTTTAACAAACACAAAGCAGTTGTTAGCTGAAAGCTGGCAAAGGGTCTTGCCGGCACCAAGCACGGCTTCCTGAATAGTTTTCCAACTGTGCATTTCAGCGTACCCGGGAGGCCGTTCACGCATGTGAAAGAATACATTACCTCACTTTACCATCCATCACCCTCACCCAGCGAGTGCAGAGCTCCACATTCACCTGGTAACTCTGCGAACAGTGGGAGCTGCTTTAAGGAATACACCACCCTGTTTATTCAGCTTTGCCACTCAACCCTGACAGATCGGGAATGTAAGGGGGGGGAGGGAGCAAATAGAAGCACCTCTGAAGACTTTGTCCTTTCACTCAGGCTTTTATATAAGTTATATATAGCTGCCCTTCACTGCAAAAGGGATGTTAATGTAGCAACAGCTTGCTTCAACTGTTCATGGTGTTGGTGAGGCCACACCTGACGTTCTGTGTACAGATTTGGTCTCTTTAATTAAGAAGGGTTAAACTCTAGTTCTGCTACAACATGTTAGCTGCGTACCTAAGAATCCTTGGGTTTCAGGAAAGTTTAGGGTTAGGATTATTAACCTACGAGCCTGCACGTCTTTGGAGTGTGGAAGGAAACCTGAGCACCCGGAGGAACCCCACGCGGTCACGGGGAAATCATTCAAACTTCATAAAGACAGCAGCCGTAGTCAGGATCGAACCTGGGTTTCTGGCGCTGTAAGTCAGCAAATCTACTGCTGCGCCAACCGTTCCACCCTATCTAATACGCAATGGGTACCTTGCTGAAGGCATGCTTTATACAATTGTGAAGATCCTCATTTTTCACGAAACGCAACAATTTTCATGCCAGGAACTTAAAAGCCAGCAGCGTGAACTATGTGAACACAAGATGCTGACCACGTTAAAGAGGTCTGACATTGGGACGATCAAGACCAACACTGCCCAGAATTCAGAATTAGGAGAAAGGTTTGACTTCCGATTAATCAGACTTGAAATCTTGCAAATTCATCTGACTATTTTGAAACGTTTCCAAATACGTTTAAAAAAGGAAACAAAAGTAAATGTCAAATGAAAAAAAAAATCTTTAAAAAACTCAACGAAAAGTTAAAAAATCTACTGCATTTTGAAAAATATGAATTAACAAGCTATTAGAGATTTTTCAAATATTCTTGGACTGATTTAACATAATATTTTGGAACTCATAACTCAGATTAAAGTCTCATTAAGTTACCGAGCTGGTGCCTACATCGTTCACAGCTGGTCGGGTCCAATGGAACGTCGGGACTGGACACGTTCCTCTTTAGATCTCAGCTGGGTTCACAGGTGGTGGGTCGCCGTTGTTTCGTTTATTTATTGTCACGTATACTGAGGTACAGTGAAAAGCTTTTTTCTTGCGTGCAGTCAGAGGAAAGACAACACATGATTACAGTCGAGCCACCCAGAGTGCGCAGATACAGAATAAAGGGATTTACGATGCAAGATCAAGTCAAGTAAAATTTGGTTTTGTTTATTGACAGTGAAAAGCTTTTTGTTGCGTTCTATCCAGTCAGCAGAAAAACCATATGTGATTACAATCGAGTTGTTCACAGTGTACAGAGCAGTGTTTCTCAACCTTTTTACCCTTGCGGAACCCTTGAATATGGGGAGAAGGCAGAAACGGGGTACTGTTTGAGGATGATCAGCCATGATCACATTGAATGGCGGTGCTGGCTCGAAGGGCCGAATGGCCTACTCCTGCACCTATTGTCTATTGTCTACTGAAATAATTTTCATGTCTCAGGGAACCCCTACATAAAAATTATTATATATCTCCATTAATCTTGCTTTCTCTTTCATAAAAAAGTTCATAAGGCAAACATAATATATTTTTCTGATAACTGGTTTAAGCAAAAAATAACTTAGGTTTTTCTCAAGTTTATTGATAATCCAAAACAAATGAAATCAAACTGCTTGTTTAAAATTGAAGCAAATAAAGGCAAACAGAAGAACTAACCTTGGAGGAGAGAGAGAGAGAAAGAGAGAGAGAGAGAGAGAGAAAGAGAGAGAGAGTTAGAGAAAGTGTGAGAGAAAAGAACACACATAAACTTTTCATAAACTAACAAAAACATACATAAATAAACATTTTATAAACTAACAAAAATAAACACAAACATACTTTAATTTTAAAATGTCATATAACAACCCTAAATGATGGGTAAAAAATTCCTAAATAACGTGGGTGAATGAGGGGCTGTACCTGCACGCCAGGAAGGACAGACTGGACTGATGGAGACCGTGCATGCGTCTGTACTCGAGTGAGTCACTTGATAATACACAAATCTGTCACATGCATCTCCTATCCACTGACCACTAAAGGCCGTTTCACACTGGTGCCGTATAGACATAGCTAAATATGACGTCGCTAAATAGACGTCGCTAAATATGCCGTACATGCATAATAAAATTATGAATATGAAATTTAACACAAAAACGACTCAAAAATGCATTTACATATGATTAGCCTATTTATTACTATATCTCTCGGAAGCCCTAGCAACCTCTCGCGGAACCCTAGCATTCCGGGGAACCCCATTGAGAAACGCTGGTACAGACAGGATAAAGGAACTAACGTTTAGTACAAGATAAAGTATGGTAAAGTCTAATTAATGATAGACCGAGGATCTCCTGGTGGCCTTGCCATGGCAGCGTGAAGTGTAGAGGGAGTCAATGAAAAGGTGGTTGGTTTGCCTGATGGTCTGGGCTGCGTCCACAATTCTGTGCAATTTCTTGCAGTCTTGAATGGAGATGTTCCCAAACCATGCTGTGGTACAGTAGTCATGCTCCCACTGACATCCATGCTCAGTCCTCTGTTGGAGTGTAGCTCGCTGGCTTGCAGGGGCTCATTGGCCACTGCTCCCCCACTTCTCCATCGATGCATGCACACATCTGCGTATACATACATGCATGTACAACATGAACGCACTCACAGGCATGCAGTCATGTACACAAACTCACGTACACACATGCACACACACACACATGCAGACACATGCGCAGTTAGAAGGGTGGTGCAGCAGTAGAGTTGCTGTCTCACAGCATCAGAGACTTGGGTTTGATCTTTGACTACAGGTGCTGTCTGTATGGAGTTTGTACGTTCTCCCTGTGACCATGTGCGTTTACTCCGGGTGCTCCAGTTTCATCCCGCATTCCAAAGACGTGCAGGTTTGTAGGTTAATTGGCTTCTGCATATTGTCCCTAGTATGTAGGAAAGAACCAGTGTACGGGTGATTGCTGGTCAGTACGGACTCGGTAGGCTAAGAGCCTGTTTCCACGCTGTATCTCTCAACACTCACTGACACAGACGCACACAAGTGCTGACATACAGACAAGAGACACGCGCACACATGCGCACACACACACACACACACGTGCACACACACGTGCACAGACACAATTTTATGATAATCCTACACATACCGTCAATTTTTTATGATAGCTAGCACCATAACATTGAGACCCAAGGAACTGCAGATGTTGGAATCTTGAGTAAACATTGATATTTTTCTTCTGAAATTCCTGACTAAGATATCCTCGCATGGGGAAATATTATGTCCCTACACTCTGCAATAAAACCATATTTATATAACTCACTAAACATCTTAGAGTCATGGAGTCGTAAAGATGTACGGCATGAAAAAAAGGCCCTTCGGTCCATCTTGTCATGCCGACCACGTTTGAATTTTGGGCTAGTCCCATTTGCCGGCATTTAGTCCATATCCCACTTGTGTGTGTTTCTAGCAGGCAGATCATGAGGGGTTTGGATAAAGTGAACGCTCACCGTCTTTTTGCGAGAAGGGACATTTTTAAAGGAATTTGAGGGGCAACTTTATTGCACAGGGTGTGTTGGATATATGAAGCAAAAGAGGTAGTAGAGGCAGCAACTATTACACAATTTTAAAGATCTTTGGACAGGTACGTGGACAGGAAATGGTTAGATGGAAATGGGCCAAACGCAGGCTGTTGGAGCAAGCAAAGATGGGGCATCTTGGTTTGCATGGACAAGTTGGGTCAGCGGACCCGTTTCCCTGCTGTATGACTCTATGACTGAATCTTACCTTTTTTGCATTAGGAATTCCAATCCTATATTTATAACAGCAGCATTCCCTGCAAACCCAAAAACGTGAAGATGCTTAAATTGCCCAAAAGTGATACTTGAATTGAACACAATATTTTGGGTAAACTTTGTCAACAGTTATTTCCATTCTGGATAACTTCAATTCCTGATGCCTTTTCCTCCAGTAAACTACTGCGTTTAGTTTAGTTTAGCTTAGTGATACAGCATGGAAACTGGCCCTTCGGCCCATCATCGTGCCGACCAGTGATCCCCTTACATTAATTCTATCCTATACACTAGGGACAATTTACCGAAGCCAATTCACCTACAAATCTGTGCCTCTTTGGAGTGTGGGAGGAAACCGGAGCACCCTGAGAAAACAACCTTCGGTCACAGGGAGAACGTACAAACTCCATACAACTATGTGGGCATTCACCGGGTGCCCGGGTTTCATAGATGTGTGGGTTTATAGCTTAATTGGCCTCTTTAAAAGTTACCACTTGAGTGTTGGTAGTGGGTGAGAAAGAGGAGTAATATAGTACTAGTGTGAATGGGTGATCGATGGTCAGTATGGACTCGGTGGGCTGAAGGGCCTCTTTCCATGCTGTTGCTTACAATCAATCAATTAACCAATCAAATAAATGGTCCATAATTTTTTTTTTAATCAAAAAATAATAATTAGTAATACGAGATAGCGGGACCATAACAGTGCATTCTGTTCCCTGATATTTCTGTCAGGAGATGGAAAGCAACCCAACTGACCCAGAGTCATAGTCGTACAGCATGTCAGAGGTTATGGGGAGAAGGCAAGAGAATGGGGTTAGAGAGAAGAAATAGATCAGCCGATTGAATGACGGAGTAGATTTGATGGGCCAAATGGCCCACTTCTCCTCATCTATGACCTTATGAGCATGGAAACAAGGCACAAGGGATAATTTAACATCTTTACCAAAGCCAATGAACCTACAAGCATGTACGTCTTTGGAGTGTGGGGGGAATCCATACCACCCGGATACATACCCAGGAGGTCACAGGGAGAACGCACAAACTCCGTACCGACGGTACCCGTAGTCAGGATCAAACCCGGGTCTCGGGCGCAGTAACTCCACCACTGTGTGAACGAGCTGCTGCAAATAAGCATTTCATTGTTCCGTATCTCGGGACAATAAAACACTCTTGATTCTTGAAATTGTGGCTCACTTGTCCAGGAGCCAGTGTAAGGGGGCAGGTGAATGAGTGATGAACAGGGAGGTACTGTATCTGAATCGTTGAGAATTGGGCCTTGAATTCAGGGTGTAGAAGCAAGAGCTGCAGATAGTTAGAGGCTGTCTGCAGATATTTCTCGGGCAGCTTACAACCCATTGGTATGAACATTGATTCCTCTAATTTCAAGTAACCTGTGCATTCCCTCTCCCTCCGTCCCTCCCCCACCCTAGTCATCCTGCTAGTTTCACTGTTCTTATCCTTTCGTTTTCATCACCTCCTTAGCCAACAATGGACCATTGTGGGCTCTTTGGCCATCGGCGCCTTCTCTGATTTGTTCTCTACCTTTTCATAATTTCCCTCTGCCCTGACTTTCAGTCAGCAGAAGGGTCTCGACCCATATTCCTTTTCTCCAGAGACACTGCCTGATCCGCTGAGTTACTCCAGCGTTTTTGTGTCTATCTTCGGTGTAAACTAGCATCTGCAGTTCCTTCTGACACAAATAGCTTGAGGGACCTTCTGTCCGGCTAGATGTGGGCCACAAGTGGACTGACCTCACTGGCTGGGAACTTGGGCCTCTGCAAGGGACAAGATGTGACTGTGCTTTATTCAGTGAACGGACAGTGATCTAAAGTCCACAACGTGAATGTGTCATTGGTGGGAAGGAGCTGATCTTTCTCTCTGGTGGTGCCCCTTTCCCCCTAGTGGATACAAAAGGAACTGCAGACGCTGGTCTACAAACAAAAACATAAAGTGCTGGAGTAACTCAGCAGGTCCAGTGGTTCCATTCCCATACTAAAACGTTCTGTCCAGGGCCTCCTCCACTGTCAGAGTGAGGCCCAAACCAAATTGGAGGAACAACACTTCATATTTCGCTTGGGCAGCTTACAACCCAACGGTATGAATATTGCTTTCTCTAACTTCAAGTAACCCTTGCTTTCCCTCTCTCTCCATCTCTCCGCTATCCTAGTTCTTCCGACTAGTTTCATTCTCCTGATTACATTTTACTGACTGTGTGCCTCGTTGTCACCTTCCCCTCAGCTAACAATGATCCTTTCTACATTTTCCCTGAGCTTCATCCCCTTGGATGAAGCTCAGGGAAAATGTAGAAAGGATCATTGTTAGCTGAGGGGAAGGTGAGAGGAATTTTCACACCTCACCCTTCCATACACTATGTCTCCCTCTCCCCTGACTCTCATTCTGAAGAAGGGTCTCGACCTGAAACGTCACCCATTCCTTTTCTCCAGAGATGCTGCCTGTCCGGCTGAGTTACTCCAGCGTTGTGTGTCCATCTTCGGTTCAATGGTACATTTATTGTCACGTGTGCAAAGTGCAATAGACATGGACAATAGACAATAGGTGCAGGAGCAGGCCATTTGGAGCCAGCACCGCCATTCAATGTGATCATGGCTGATCATCCCCAATCAGTACCCCGTTCCTGCCTTCTCCCCATATCCCCTGACTCCGCTATTTTTTAAGAGCCCTATCTAGCTCTCTCTTGAAAGTATCCAGAGAACCGGCCTCCACCGCCCTCCGAGGCAGAGAATTCCACAGACTCACAACTCTCTATGTGAGGAAGTGTTTCCTCGTCTCCGTTCTAAATGGCTTACCCTTTATTCTTAAACTATGGCCCCTGGTTCTGCAGGTGCACAGTGAAATTATCTTTGTACAGTCCAGCCCAGTGTTGCCATACCCAAGCACATCCCCGATTAGCAAGTGTATAAAAATTGTCCCCTGGTCCCGCATGCAAGGGGAGCCATGTTGTGGCACCATTTTCAAAGTCTAGTCTATGCTCTAGTTGTTATGAGTGGTGACTGATCCATGCGAGGCCCAGGCTGCTCCAACACCTCCAGGCGTGGCCTTCCCTTGGATGTGTGGGTCGGCATGTGAACCGACGTTCCTCTCCTTGCCCATCCACCTTCGTTCCCCGTGTGAGCCTCCCTCAGCTGACCTCGAGGGCGTGGTAGGCCAGACCCCGGTTCCCTCTCCTCTCCCACCGGCCTTGCTCCTCGCCCATCTGCCGTTGGGGAACAAGCAGTGGTCGGTCGGCTCAGCGACTTCCCTCAATTTTTTTTACCGAAGCGGATTAACCCACAAACCCGCACGTCTTTGGAGTGTGGGAGGAAACCGGAGCACCTGATGAAAACCAACGTGGTCTCAGTGAGAGCGTACATAGACATAGACATAGAAATTAGGTGCAGGAGTAGGCCATTCGGCCCTTTGAGCCTGCACCGCCATTCAATATGATCATGGCTGATCATCCAACTCAGTATCCCGTACCTGCCTTCTCTCCATACCCCCTGATCCCTTTAGCTCAAGGGCCACATCTAACTCCCTCAAACTTTGTATAGACGGAATCCGTAGTTAGGATTGAACCCAGGATTTACCACTGCGCCAAAGTGCTGCACCTCGGCACACGTGGCAATAATAAACCTAAGACTAAATCTAAACCTTTGGGTGGCAGGGTGGCGCAGCGGTAGACCTGGGTTTGATCCTGACTATGGATGCAATCAGTACGGAGTTTGTGCATTTTCCCTGTGACCGTGTGGGTTTTCTCCGGGTGCTCCGGTTTCCTCACTCACTCCAAAGACAATACAATACAATCAATACATAAAGTGCAAGTGAAATGAAGACATGTAGGTTTGGAGGTTAATTGGCTTTGGTAACATTGCAAATTGTCTCTAGCATGTAGGATAGTGCTAACATACGGGGTGATTGGTGGTGGGCCAAAAGCCTGTTTCCGCACGGTATCTCTATACTATTACTATACAGTATTATACCATACCATGCTATATTATGCTTCTATACTAAACCTGAACCTTGCTTAAATCTAAATCTAAACCTCACGTAAAGCGGGCTTGAAGGACAGGGGAAGGTAACTGTGTGGAAGGAGGAACAGGGGGTCTCGGCATCTCAAGATACTAATCAAGGTTGCAGTTGTCACTGGAGACCCCAGCTGCAGGGTCAAAGACTAAAGGTCATCCCTTGGAGGAGACCGTGGAACAAAGTGTCGTCTTACACTAGCCCCAGATGATCCGTGTGTGAACGCATGCGATAGTGTTGATGTCATTGTTGAATCCCCCCAAGCTTTGCACTGAGATCTGAAGGACTATTACTTTACGCAAAACAAGATCAAACCTAAGGAACTGAGAGGAGGGAAGGGAAGAAAATCAAAGCTAAATGTGTAATGTAAAACAGGCATTGAATTAGCTGAATCTCTCTTAGTGTGATAGTGCTATCCTTTGCCTGCACACATCAAAAGGCAACAACTGAGAACTAATTTGTATCATGTGCATTAATGTACACCATACACTATGCTCTCGATATACTTTAGATTCTAAACAGAACTTTAGACACTAGACTTAGGACTTTAGGCTTGGGGCAGCACGGCAGCACAACGGCTGGCATGGTGGTGCAGCGGCAGAGTTGTTGCGTTACAGCGCCAGAGACCCAGGTTCGATCCGATTATGAGTGCTGTCTGTATGGAGTTTGCACGTTCTCCCTGTGACCTTGTGACTTTTCTCTGTGTGCTCTGGTTACCTCCCACACTTCAGAGACGTGCAGGTTTGTAGGTTAATTGACCCTCTGCAAATTGTCCCCGGCGTGTAGGATAGAACTAGTGTACGGATGGATGATCATTGGTTGGCATGGACTCGGTCGGCACGGACTCAGTGGGCCGAATGGCCTGTTTCTACGCTGTATCTCTCAACTAAACTAAATGTCTGAAGAACAGTCCCGACCTGTGTATTTTATATCACTGTGGGTATGCTATACAACAACAAATACACAATATGGAACACCAAACATAGCTCGTTCCCTGAGGGGAGATCAGAGGACCAGGAAACATCACCCATACTTTATCTCTAGAGATGCTGCCTGACCCGCTGAGTTACTCCAGCACTTTGCGGCTTTCTGTGGTATAAACCTGCATTTGCAGCTCCTTGTTTCCTACGTTCTAAATTAAATCTGCTACCGTGTCAGCGACGAACACCAGAGTTGAAGCCAAACTAAAATTACATTTTGCCAGCTTTTAAACAGAATTCCTCATCCAGAAGCAGTGACCGCATGTGGGAATGTCATTGTTTTTCCACGTGTCAAAATAAGTTTTTGAGTTTGTTCCTCTGATCTGGCCTCAGGGAACGAGCTATGTTTGGTGTTCCACATTGTGTATTTGTTGTTGCATCGCATACCCACAGTGCTATGAAATCGACATGTAGAAAGATGCTTTCACCAAGCATGTTGGGTACAACTGAGTTTTGAAGTGTATTTAGTTTAGTTTTTAAGAAGGAACTGCAGATGCTGGAAAATCGAAGGTACACAAAAATGCTTGAGAAACTCAGCGGGTGCAGCAGCATCTATGGAGCGAAGGAGATCTACAAAGATGCCGGAGAAACTCAGCGGGTGCAGCAGCATCTATGGAGCAGAGGAGATTCTCTGCATAGATGCTGCTCCACCCGCTGAATTTCTCCAGCATTTTTGTGTACCTTTAGTTTAGTTTTGTTTGGAGATACAGCTCGGAAACAGGGACTTCGGCCCACAGAGTCCACCCTGACCAACAATCCCCATATACTAGCACTAGGGACAGTTTTTTACCGAAGCCATTAGTCTACAAACCTGACTGAAGATGGGTCCCGACCCAGAACATCACCCATCCAATGGAAGTGAGGTTGGACGGTGTGATGAAGCACTAGTTGGGAGCTCCAATCTCACCCAGGTTACGTTGGGCCTTGGAATTGCTTTATGCGAAATGTCGACTGTCCTCCAGAGATGCTGCTGCCTGATCCGCTGAGTTACTCCCGCACTCTGTGTCCCTCGACAGCGAGTGGAACTTGCAGTTCCAGGGAATGATTGCATCACGCACATCTTTGAAGAGAAGCAAGAGAAAAAGGAATGCAAGACAGGAGGAGCGGAAAGTACCGACTTGTCGGGCAGAATGGCCTGTGAGATTCCGTGCAAAGACCCGAGCGACATAACCAGCTGTTATGTTTAGTTTATTATTCCTCCGGCTGCTCCGGTTTCCTCCCACACACAAAAGGCCTACAGGTTTGTAGGTTTAAAATGTCTTTGGTAAGTTGTAAGATTGTCCCGAGTGTGCGTGTGTGTAGGTCGGAAGATTGACGCAGAATGTTGGAGTAACTCAGCATTTCTGGATAGAAGGAGTGTACAGGGTAATAGCTGGTCGGGGCCGACTTGGTGGGTCGAAGGGCCTGTTTCCGCGGTGTGTCTATAAATTCTAAAAGTAAAGTTGGCCATGAGAAGTGAGCAGCCAGAACATGCTTTGAGTTTGGACAAGCGCATTAAACTCAGGCCACGGCGCGGACTCGTGGAGTCACAGAAGAGGCTCTTGTGCGAGTGCGTTCTGCTGTGGGCATAATACAGCAATGTTAAAGGCTGAAATGCAGCTTTACACCACAAGCAGCCCTCCGACCCTGTGCTATTCCTGACGTCTACCCGAGCCAGACAACAATAAAACACTTTAGTTAGTTGGCAGAGTTGCCGCTGGCTGCAGTCATGTGGTTTTGCTGTAGTATTTTTCTTTACAGTAGGGCCAGTATGGAAAAATACCTGCTCGATTGAAAGCGAACCGGGAGACAGCACTCGCTAAATGCCACCTTCATGTGCGAAACAGATCCACCGTGAATACTATGCACCAGTCAGGCTTTAATTGCCATGAAATTCTTCTCGAGTGGAACTGTAGTTTATTAAGTGGGGAATAATCAACTTTTAATGTGGCTTATTTGCCCCTTGAAAGCTCTAATTAAACACAGCAGTCAGGGTTGGGTTTTAAGAGTCGAAGCACACTGGGCAGTCCCTTCAGTCCACCACGAAGGGCTTGTGCTACTTATTTATCTTTCTCTCCCTCTCTCCCTCTGTCCTCTCCCACCCCCTCTCTGTCTCACTCTCTTTTTCTGCCTATCTCTCCCCTTCTGTCTGTCTCTATCTCTTTCTCTGGCTCTCGTTCTCTCTCCCCCTCCCCCCCTCTTTCTCTCGGTGAGTTTTGATCGGAATGCCGGATCAGGCATCTGGAGCACCGGGCATCTGACGATGAGCATGTGGAGCAGCAGCGTTCCTCTCCCTCTCCGCTCCGCTCCCTGGCTAGAGCTTGTGTCCAGCTCCTCGCTCCTCTTTGCAATCGAGAAGGAACTGGTGCCTGTTTGAATTAGCGGGACAAGCAGATGTTTTTGAGAATGCTTCGTTGCAGCCTGCCCCACACCCCGCCACTTGCAGCCGGCATCGAACCGGCACCCCTCCCTCCCTCCCTCCCTCCGAACAAAACCTCAAGTCTTGCAAAAGGAACAAGGAAAGCGAATGGGAAATGCAGCGAAGCATCTTAATCACAAACACATGGGCCGTTTCCCGTTGACTGGCGTTGGAAGAAGGAAGGATAGTTTAGTATAGAAACAGCATGGAAACAGGCCCTTTGGCCCACCAAGCCCCTGCAGACCATCGATCACCCCTTCACATTCTATATTATCCCATTTTCTCATTCATTCCCCACGTACTAGGGGCAATTTCCTTATAAACTAGAGTAAGAGCATGTACACGTAGCAGGCGTGGATTGTGGCTGTGTGCCTGGTTTCTCTATTGCTGCCTTCTTGTGAGGTGTTCATAGCTTCTGGTTACCTCATCCATGAGAAGGAATGTCCTGAGAAATCTTGGGGTCCAAGTCCATAAAGGGCCTGTCCCACCAGCATGGGTCTAGCGCGACCAAACGTGGTCGCATGAGGCGTACGGCCTCACAGGACCGGTCCCATTTCTATCGGCAGAGACGTATGGAGTTGTGCGGGACTGTTCTGGACATCGCGCGGGGCTCCAAAAATCTTGCACTGTCCGAAAATCCCGCGCGACAACGGCCTGTCGGCCCGCAGCCGCATTGAGGCCGTACGCAGCGTCTCGACGGGCGTATGCAGCGTCTTGACGTTGTACGCAGCGTCCTGATGGCGTACGCCTACTGCATGCCATTGCGTGATGACGTCACCGCCGTGCGACATCCAAATTCAGTCGGCCCACCTCCTGCCCAGCTGATTGATGAGTATGATGTTGGGACCAGCCCCGCACAACTCCATACGCCTCCGCGGTTCGAATTGGGACCGGCCCCGCAAGGCCATACGCCTCAAGCCACCACTTTAGTCGTGCTAGACGCATGCTATTGCATGCTGGTGGGACAGGCCCTTTAGTCCCTGAAAGTGTCAACATGTACCTAGAGAGGTGTGCCTGCCTTCTGTGGTCAGGGCATTGAGTATTAGAGTCAGGAACTCACGATGCAGATTTATAGGACTTCGGTTCGGCCGTATTTGGAGCATTGTGTGCATTTGTACTGGTCACCCAATTTTAGAAAGATGTGACGATTAGGAGAGGGCACAGAGGAGATTTACCAGAACGATGCCTGCATGGAGAGGTTGAACAGACTTGGTTTGTTTGCTCTGGAATGCCAGAGGTAGAAGGTAGAAGGATTCACCTGATAGATGTAAATACAATTATGGAAGGCATCGATAAGGAAGACAGTCAAAACTTTTTTTCCCCAGGATGGAAATATTTAATACTAAAAGACACATCATAAAGAAGAGGTGGCCAAAAGGTTGAAGAAGATGTTGGGGCAGGTTTTTACACAGAGGGTGGTGGGTGCCAGGAAAGCCCTGCCAAGAGGTGGTGGTGGAGTCAGATGCGATAGTGGCATTTAAGAGGCTTTTAAATAGACACATGGATATGCAGGGAATAGAGGGGTATGAATCATATGCAGGCAGAGTAGTTTATCTCAGCACCATGGTCACAATGTACATTGTGGGCTGAAGGGCCTGCCCCTCCCCCCCCAGCTTCTACCACTTACCCACACACTAGAAGCAATTTAGGATGGCCAATTATCTGGCACATCTCAGCGTCTTTGGGATGTGGGACGAAACAAGATTACCCAGGGGAATCCCACACGGTCACAGGGAGCATGTGCAAACTCCATACAGACATCGCCCGAGATCAGGATTGAACCTGAAGAAGGGTCCTGATCCAAAACGTCACCCATATCTCAGGTCCTCAGGTTCTGGCAACAACCTGGTAAATCTTCTCCAGCTTGACAAAAAAACCTTCCAATGGCAGATTGACCAGAACTGAACACAATTCTCTAAATGTTCAAGAAGGAACTGCAGGTGCTGGAAAATCGAAGGTACACAAAAATGGTGGAGAAACTCAGCGGATGCAGCAGCATCTATGGAACGAAGGAAATAGGCAACGTTTCGGGCCGAAACCCTTCTTCAGTCTGATGTAGGGTGGGGGGGTGGGGGGGGGGCGGAGAGAGGAGAAAGGAAGTGGAGGAGCCAGAGGGCTGAGGGAGAGCTGGGAAGGGGAGGAGACAGCAAGGGCTACCAGAACTTGGAGGTCAATGTTTATGCTGCTAGGGTGCAGACTGTCCAAGCGGAATATGAGGTGCTTCTCCTCCAATTTACGGTGGTCTTCACTCTGGCCATGGAGGAGGCCGAGGACAGAAAGGTCGGATGGGGAATGGGAGGGGGAGTTGAAGTGCTGAGCCACCGGGAGATCAGGTTGGTTAATGCGAACCGAGCGGAGGTGTTCGGCGAAACAATCGCCAAGCCTACGCTTGGTCGCACCGATGTAGATCAGCTGACATCTAGAGCAGCGGATGCAATAGATGAGGTTGGAGGAGATGCAGGTAAACCTCTGTCGCACTTGGAATGACTGCTTGGGTCCTTGAATGGAGTCGAGGGGGGAGGTAAAGGGACAAGTGTTGCATCTCTTGCAGTTGCAAGGGAAAGTGCCCAGAGAGGGGGTGGTGCAGGAGGGAAGGGAAGAATTGACCAGGGAGTTACGGAGGGAGCGGTCTTTGCGGAAATGCAGACAGGGGGGGAGATGGGAAGACGTAGCGAGTGGTGGGGTCACGTTGGAGGTGGCGAAACTGACGGAGGACTATTTGTTCTATGTGACGGCTAGTGGGGTGAAAGGTGAGGATTAGCCCTTGATACGAGAGGGGGGATGGGGAGAGAGCAGTTTTACAGGGTATGGAAGAGACCCTGAACTCACAGAACAGTATAGGGGGTACGGACAGGGGAGAAAATGAATGGACTTTTCCCCTTGGTAGAGGTGTCATAGGTTCATAAGTGATAGGAGCAGAACGAGGCCATTCGGCCTATCGAGTCTACTCCACCATTCAATCATGGCTGCTCTCTCCCACCTTACCCCATTTTCCCGCCTTCTCCACAAAACCCCTGACACCCGCACTAATCAAGAATCAACTGATCTCTGCCTTAAAAATATCCATTGATGGCCTCTACAGCCTTGAATTCCACACATTCACCACCCTCTGACTGAAGAAATTCCTCCTCATCTCCTTCCTAAAAGAATGTCCTTTAATTGTGAGGATGTGACCTCTGGTCCTAGACTCTCCCACTAGTGGAAACATCCTCTCCACATCCACTCTATACACACGCATGCACACACACACACACACACACACACACACACACACACACACACACACACACACACACACACACACACACACACACACACACACACACACACACACACACACACACACACACACACACACACACACACACACACACACACACACATACAATATCTGTGCTGAACATGATGTCAAGCCCATCTCTTATGCACTTGAACATAACGCATGTCCCCTACACACAGATCCCTGTGGAACGCCACTGGTCACAATACCGCGTTCCTTCAGTCTCGATCCGAAACGTCACACCCTCCTTCTCTTCAGAAATGCCGCCTGACCCGCTGAGTTACTCCAGCATTTTGTGTCTATCTTTGGTGTAAACCAACATTTGCAGTTCCTTGGTAGACACAAAATGCTCGAGTAACTCAGCGGGACAGGCAGCATCCCAGGAGAGAAGGAATGGGTGACGCCTCGGGTCGAGACCCCTCTTCAGACAGAGAGTCAGGGGAGTGGGCGGGTCAGAGATAGACTGTAGTTGGAGACAGTAAGATTGGTGGGAGGACTGGGAAGGGGGAGGGGATGGAGAGTGAGGGAAAGAAAGGGTTAGTTGATGTTAGTGTGTTGTCTTTCCAACATCTTGTACAACCGTCACATGATATCCTAACTTCTATACTCAATACCCTAATTGATGAAGGCTGCTGTACCGATGTTGATGGGACATGTTGGTGACGATTTGGACAGAAGGGCCTCTTTCCACGGTTTATGACAATGACTCTCTGACTCTCGTGGGATATGTGAAAATTACATCAATTGAATTCTTCGCCAACCTCTTGTCTTTCAATGATCATTTTAATATTTTAAAATTACAGGCCTGAAATAATTGAAAAATGAACAGCTTTTACAGCAGATGAGAAACCAGCGATTTTTAACATATTCATAGTTATGTCGAATTTGGCCATTCGGCCCATCAAGTCATATGGTATTTAAGAGCGAACTGCAGATGCTGGAGAATCGAAGGTTACACAAAAAAGCTGGAGAAACTCAGCGGGTGCAGCAGCATCTATGGAGCGAAGGAAATAGGCAACGTTTCGGGCCGAAACCCTTCTTCTAAGTCATATGGTATGCTTGCTCTCATCGGTCAGGACCTTGAGTATAAGTCAGGAAGTCATGATGCAGCTTCATAAGAATTTTTGTTAGGTAAGTATTGTGCGAGGTTCTGGTTGCCCCATTACTGGAAGGATGTGGATGCATTGGAGAGAATTCAGAGGAAGTTTACCAGATGATGCTTTGATTAGGGAGTATTAGATACAATGAGAGGTCGTGCAGACTTGGATTATTTTCTCCAGAACACAGGAGTTTGCCAGAGATCTGATAGAAATATACAAAATTACGAGAAGCACAGATAGGAGAGACAGTCGGAATCTTTTTCTTAAGTTGGAAAAATCAAATACTAGGGAGCATAGCTTTGCGTTGAGAGGTGCAACGTTTAAAGGAGGTGTGTCGGGATTTTATTTTGCACGATGGATGGTGGTGCTTGGAACGTGCTGCCAGGGGTGGTGGTTGAGGCAGATATGATAAGGGCATTTAAAAGAGTTTTGGATATGCACATGGTTAATGGGTTCAGTGGTTCAATAGTACTTTGTTGTCGAGTGTGCCCTGTACAGTGAAATTATTTTTGCTGCGAAAGCAGGGATATGGTTTATGTGCAGAGTTGGTATCATGTTTGGCACAGACATTGTAGGCTGAAGGTCCTGTTCTTGTGTTGTACTGTTCTATGTTAGAGATAGAGAGTCACACAGCATGGAAACAGGCCCTACAGCCAACCTTGCCCACACCGACCAACATGCCCCATCTACATTTGTCTCAGCTGCCTGCATTTGGCCCATATCCCTCTAAACTAAAGAGGGAGTTAGATGTGGCCCTTGTGGCTAAGGGGATCAGGGGGTATGGAGAGAAGGCAGGTACGGGATACTGAGTTGGATGATCAGCCATGATCACATTGAATGGCGGTGCAGGCTCGAAGGGCCGAATGGCCTACTCCTGTACCTAATTTCTATGTTTCTATGTTTCTAAACTTGTCCCACCCATGCACCTGTCTAAATGTTTCTTAAACATTGCAATAGTCCCTGCCTCAAATACTTCCTCCGGCAGCTCGTTCCATACACCCACCACCCTATGTGTGAAAAGGTTACCCCTCAGGTTCTTATTAAAACATTCCCCCCTCACCTTAAACCTATGTCCCCCGGTTCTCGATTCCCCTTCCCTGGGCAAGGGACTCTACCTGATCTATTCCTCTCATGATGTTGTACACCTCTGTAAGATTACCCCTCGTCCTCCTGAGCTCCACAGAACTATGTTCTATATTCTATGTCCTCTATTCACTGCCTTGACTGTCAGTCACACACCACAATTTCCTGTAACCAATACTGTTATCCACACTGGAAATATTCGAAGAAAAGTGGAAAGAGGAAAAAAAAATGATGTCCCCTCCTGGGTTCAGCTTGCAATCCTTTGTTCTTGTCAGCTTCAGGAAGTCTGTGAGGGTGCTGAGGTTCCCAGTGCGAGCTTTGAGGTTGGTGTGGTGTTGCAAGATTTAGCATGTTAGTGAGGAATGGAGTTCCGCGCTTCAACCCTGAAGCCTCTCGTTGTGTCTGAAATGCCCCGTGCAAAGATTGCTGCACAAGGGCTGGCCAGCGTTGTCTGTTTAACCTTGAGATATACAAATTGGCAAGCAAATAGAATTGTAAAAGCATCCAGTCACTAAGAGAGTGACGTAAGTGCCAAACCAGGAACTTGTTAATGATCATCTTTGATAATGTTTGGATGGTGTTTCTGAATCTCATCCCAGTGGCACAATGTTAGAGTTGCCGCCTTAATGCACCAGAGATCTGCGTTTGATCCTGACTACGGGTACTGTCCGTACGGAGTTTGTACGTTCTGCCTGTGACCGCGTGGGTTTGACCCGGATGCTGCGGTTTTCCTCCCGCACCGAGGAAAAAGTGAGATGTAATCCTGAAGTCACAAGGAACTGCGGATGTCTTAAGAAGGGTCCTGACCTGAAATGTCACCTATTCATGTTCTCCAGAGATGCTGCCTGGCCCGTTGAGTTACTCCAGCAGTTTGTGCCAATCGAAGGATGTGCAAATGTCTGTTTACAAAAAAAGGCACAAAGTGCTGGAGTAACTCAGCGGGTCAGGCAGCATATCTGGAGAACATGGATAGGTGATGTTTCGGGTCAAGTCAAGTCAAGAGAGTTTATTGTCATGTGTCCCAGATAGGACAATGAAATTCTTGCTTTGCTTCAGCACAACAGAATATAGTAGGCATGAATACAGAACAGATCAATGAGTCCATATACCATTATATAAATATAATGGTCGGGACCATTCTTCAGACTGGAGGTGATTTTATACATCTTGCAGAGAGTGAACGTTACTGTTATAAGGGGTCGGACAGTTTTAGACATAATAACCCTAACCTTCATAGAGTCACACAGCGTGGAAACGGATCCTTAGGCCCAACTTGTCCACGCCGACTCTCTGCGCCAGTCCCACCTGCCTGCGTTTGGCCCATATCCCTCTAAACCTGTCCTATCCATGTATCTGACTAAATATTACTTAAACCTTGTGATCGTCCCTGCCTCAACTACCTTTTCCGACACCTCAGTCCATACACCCACCACCCTTTGTGTGTAAAAGTTCCTCGACTGTTTCCTGTTAAATATTTCCCCCCTCACCTTAAACGTGGCCTCTGGTTCTCTATACCCAAACTCGGGGCAGGAGACACTGTGTGTTTACCTGATCTATTCCTCTCATGATTTCGTACACCTCTATAGGATCAACCCTCATCCTCCTGCGCTCCAAGGAAGTGTGTCCTAGCCTGCTCAACCTCTCCCCATAGCTCAGAAAGTGAAGAAAGTTAGATTACTCCAAGTGGGAAGATGATGGACAGCACTAACCTGATGGGCCAAAGGGCCTGTTCAATGCTGTATCTCACATTCAGTCACTGGGAATATACAGCTGAATGTCATTCCTGTCCCAGGGATGATGTGCTTCATTTCTCTGTGGGACTGCTGCGCTGGCCTGGCTATCCATTTCTTTCCGGAGCTGGTATTGATTTGGTCAACTGTGCAGATGCACGAGTTCAGTTTTCCGTCTCAGTTTGCTAACATGCGAACTTGGAGACGGAGCTTTTCAATCCTAAACTCCGAGCTTCCCCTGGGACCACGTGTGAATTGGAGTCCTTTTCTATATTCTGGAGAATTTGACACAGATTGTGCTTGGCTGCGCATCTCTCTATTCTTTCTTGTTGAGGTGTTTTCAGCTTACTTTACTTTAGCTTAGCTCAGTTTGTCTTGGTGTAGTTTACCTTAGTTTAGTTTAAAGATACAGCTTGGAAACAATGTGCGTAGGAAAGAACTGCAGATGCTGGTTTAAATCGAAGGTAGACACAAATTCTGGAGTAACTCAGCGGGACAGGCAGCATCTCTGGAGAGAAGGAATGGGTGATGTTTCAGGTCTGAAGAAGGGTCTCGACCCAAAATGTCACCCATTCCTCTTTAGAGATGCTGCCTGTCCCGCTGAGTTACTCCAGCATTTTGTGTCCACAAGCTTGGAAACAGGCACTTTGGCATCATGTCCACACCGACCCCTGATTTATTTGTCTGTTTCTGATATACTGAACTTTTTGTTGTTCTTTATTGTGGATCTTTTCAGAGCACAGTGTTTACATATCTGTTGTGGTGATGTAAATAATGGCCCTGTCCCTTTGTACGAGTTCATTCAAGAGCTCTCCCGAGTTTAAAAAAAAAATCAAACTCGTGGTAAGCACGGAGAATGAACGTAGTGGGTACGTCGGAGCTCGGGAACGTCTCTTAGCGGCTCGTAACGCTATCGGCAGGTATTCGGGAAGACTCACTAACGGCAGGTAAGCTCGGGAAGGCTCGTGAAGATTTTACAACATGTAGAAAAATGTCCACGAGAGCCCCGAGTACTGACGAGCGGCCATTACCGTAAATCTCCGAGTTCAAATCAGGGCAAACTTGGGGAGAACTCTTGAATGAATTCGTAGGCGGCGCGGCTCTGGCCAGCAGCGGCCTCTGCAGCCTGTCCGCGTTTTTATTATTTTTTGTCTGTGTTTTTATGTAGTTTTTGTTATTTTATGTTGGGGTGTGTTGTGTGGGGATGGATGGGGGTGAGCTTGGAGGGGGGAGCTTTTCAAACTTTTGAATCTCTCCCTGCACCGGAGACCCGACCTTTTCTCGTCGGGTCTCAGGTGTCGTTGAGGCCGCAACGAGGAGCGGCCTCCAATGGGAAGAAGCCGGGGACTCAGGTGCCGACTCACCTCACCGTCGCGGAGCTGGCCGAGACCGGAGCGGGTGGAGCGGTGGAGGAGCGCTGCTGCTGCTGCTGCCGATGCCGCTGCTGCTGCTGAGTCGGAGGCTGCTACTGCGGGTCTGCGGACGGCGGCACCGGGAGCCCGCGGAGCTTTTCGGGGCTCCTGCAACAGCGAATTCTCCCGCCCGTGTTGCGGGGTTGAAGAGCTCCTGGAGCGGGGCCTAACACCATTGCCCCGCGCGGCTGGAACGGCCGCGGGACTTTGCGAGCGCACACCGGGGGCTCCAACACCAAGACCCGGTGTGCGACCTCGCACCACCCGGCGTGGCTTCAATGGCCGCGGGACAATCGCCATCGCCAGCCGGGGGCTTTGACTTTGACTCTGACATCGGGGGGGGGAGAGTGCAGTGGAGAGATAAGTTTTTTTGGCCTTCCATCACAGCTATGTGATGGATGTTTATGTTAAATGTAATTATGTTGTGTCTGGGGTCTATTTGTGTGTAATGTATGGCTGCAGAAACGGCATTTCGTTTGGACCTCCAGGGGTCCAAATGACAATTAAATTGACTCTTGACTCTTGACTCTCTTGACTCTTGACTTGTACAGTGGGACAGGGCTTTAAGAATGTAATTGTTCCATTTTGGGACATAGGACAATAAAATACTCTTAACTTTGCATATACTTTAGAGATACAGCACTAAAACGGGCCCTTCGACCCATCGAGTCTGTGTCGACCTTGTACACGAACACTATGCTACACACACTAGGGTTCATTTATAATGTTTTACTAAAGCCTGCAATCTACAAACCTGCATGTCTTGGAATGTGGATGGAACCCGGAGCCCTAGAAAACCCACATGATCACAGTGAAAACGTGCAAACTCTGTCCAGACAGCCCCCATAGTCAGGATCGAACTCGGGTATCTGGCGCTATAAGGTGGCAATTCTACCGCAGCGCCATCAGGCAACGCATGCTTGACTCTTAATCACCCGTTCACACTAGTTCTATGTTATCCCACTTTCTCATCCACTCCCTATACAGTGAGGGAGGTGGGGAATGCTACCTAAAATGCAAGCCTTTTCTCATTCTCATTCAGCAGAGGGGGAACTGAGATGGTTAGAGAGATTAAGGAATCCAGATTGTTCACTCTTGAGTTGGATGGAGAAGTCACTGATCTGTACTAAATTCTTAAGGGACGACATTTAGTTTATTGGCGTGTGTACCGAGGCATAGTGAAAAACTTTTTGTTGCGTGCTAACCAGTCAGCAGTAAGGCTATACATGATTACAATTGAACCATCCACAATGTACAGACCTGCTGCTGTTGACGTAGAATGATTGCAGATCCACTTCTGCGACTAGCATGCAGAGAGTGGCCTGGCTTAGAAGCACAGGTTCTTTTGCCCAGAGTAGGTGAATCGCGGAACGGAGGACGTAGTTTTAAGGTGAAGGGGAAAAGATTTAATAAGAATCTGAGGGGTAACTTTTTCACACAAAGGGTGGTGGGTGTATGGAACAAGCTGCCAGAGGAGGTAGTTGAGGCTGGGACCATCCCATCGTTTAAGAAACAGTTGGACAGATACATGGATAGGACAGGTTTGGAGGGTTATGGACCAAGCGCTGGCAAGTAGGACTAGTGTAACTGGGATATTGTTGGCTGATTGAGGCAGGGACTATCCCGACATTTAAGAAGGAGTTAGACAGGTACATGGATAGGACAGGTTTGGCGGGATATGGACCAAACGCAGGCAGGGGGAACTAGTGTCGATGGGGCATGTTGGCTGGTGTGGGCAAGTTGGGCCAAAGATGCCTTTTTCCACACAGTATCACTCTATGACTGTAGTCTATTACTCTATGGCTTGGGCACCTTCTTGCAATGGTAACTGGATACAGGGATGATGTTTACCTAAGTAGGGTATCTAGAACCAGGGTCACAGTCCTCCAAAAAATGCTGTTCGTTCAGCACTGAAGCAAAGGAGGAGAATTGATTGATTGATACATCTGAGAAACAGGCCCTTCAGACCACCAATCCCACGGCAACTATCGATCAGCTGTTCACACTACAGTAGTTCTATTATCCCCTCTCTACACATCCACTCTCCACACATGAAGGGCAATTAGCCTACAAACCTGCACAGCTTTGGGATGTGGGAGGAAACAGCACAGCCTCACAGCACCAGAGACCCAGGTTCGACCCTGACCTTAGGTTTTGTCTGTGTGGAGTTTGCACGTTCTGAGGCTGCAGTTCTACCATCTGTGCCACTGCCCTGCTCTGGACTCTTAGGAATTCTCCTTCTTGGAGTGCTATGGAGGCTCAGATGCTGAGAAACCAAGGGGATTCAGGGATATGTGATTCATATGTTCATAAGTTCTAGGAGCAGAATTAGGCCATTCGGCCCATCAAGTCTACTCTGCCATTCAAACATGGCTGATATATCTTTTCCTCTCAACTACATTCTCCTGCCTTCTCCCCTTAACCTCTGACATCCTTACCACTCATGTACCAAACTAATGCATGGTTAATGCAGGAAAGGTAGATGGAGGAATTGAGGTGAATGGTGAACTATCAGAGGTTGAATGACATGCTCCAACTTTGATGTCTTGCCTCTTAATATGATTTTACTGGTCGCTATCTTGTATTTCCTTTATCATGACATCTGTACACTGTGGACGGTTTGACTGTAATCTTGTATAGTCTGTATTGCTGACTGGATAGCACACAACAAGAAAAGCATTTCACTGTACCTCAGTATACGTGACAATAGTAAACAAAACTAAAATATTTTGTCATCTGAAAATCATCCCTGCAGTTTTGCACGTCACAATCAGGGAAGGCGCAACTGGTAGAGATGTTGCCTCACGGCACAAGAGAACCAGGTTCGATCGTGACCTTGAGTGCTGTCTATGTGGCGTTGACATGATCTCCCTGTGACCTTAAGACATAGAAGCAGGATTTTATCCATTTGGCCCATTGGCCTCCATCATTTGATCTATTTTTCCTGTAGACTGTCATGTCTGATTTATTTTTCCCACTCAACCCCAATTTCCTGCCTTCTGCCTGTAACCTTTGAAGGTCTTACTGACCATGTGAGTTTCCTCCAGCTGCTCCGGTTTCTTCCCACATCCCAAAGACGTGCAGGTTTATTGGTTAATTACCTTCTGAAAAATTGCCTTTATTTTGTCGGGAGTAGATGAGAAATCGGGATAGTCTAGAACAAGCTCTATGGAAAGGGTGCAGATAAGTTTTATGAGGATGTTGCCCAGGACTTGAGGCCTGAGCTATAGGGAGAGGTTGAGCAGGCTAGGTCTCTATTGCTTGGAGCACAGGACGATGAGGGCTGATCTTATAGTGGTGTACAAAATCATGATCAGGTAAACACACAGTGTCTCTTGCCCATCGAGAACCCGAGGACATAAGTTTATGGTGAGGGGGGAGAGATTTAGTAGGAACCCGAGGGGTAACTTCTTTACACAAAGGGTTGTTGGTGTATGGAACGAGCTGCTGGAGGGCATAGTAAGGCATGTACCACCGCAATGTGTAAGAAACAGTTAGACAGGTACATGGATAGGATGGGTTTAGAGGGATATGGGCTAAATGAAGGCAGGTTGGATGTGTAGATGGGATATGTTAGTCGTCGTGGACAAGTTGGGCCAAAGGGCCTGGTTCCAGGACTCGAAAACTCTAGCATGAATGGGAGATCGATGGTCGGCATGGAATTGGTGGGCCGAAGGGTATGTTTCCATGCTGTACCTAAACTAAACTAACCTTCCTTCTTCTTATGGCTCTGATCCCTCCGTTCCCCATCAGACAGCACTGACAAAGGATCGCAGCTCCAAGGACAAATCCAGCAGCCAAACACTTGCTAAAACAAGAAACCTACACTGGTTTGACAGGTACAAAGGAGGGATGACATAAAACAAGCTGCCGGTTATATTTTAGTTACTTAGAGTAGGACAAGGTAGAATGAAAACAAGATTTTATTTGGAAGCCTGTCTTGCCTCCAGGAATAACATTCCTAACCTGAATGTTTTTACAGATTAAGGAACAGACCACAGTGGAATGATTTGGTGTACAGGCTAACTTCTGTGTATAAGAGTGTTTATGACCATAACATACAGGGCTATTCACTGGAGTTTTGGGATTTAAAAGTTCAGCAAAAGCAAAAGTTGGAATAATGAACCATTTCTGGGTTGGTCAAGTGGAATTCTAAGACTGGCTCATGTCCCTAACCCACCTCACCCTCTCCGATATTGGTAATCACCTCTAATGTGCAGCAAAGGGGCCGTAAACCATGAACACAGCTCCCCGTGGTGTCCTTTAAAGATTGTGTGGAAGATATTGTGTGGATAGTGTGAATGTGGAAAGGGTGTTTCCATTAGTGGGAGAGTCTCGGACCAGTGGCCAGAGCCTCAAAATAAAAGGTTTGTGCCTTTGCAAAGGAGATGAGGAGGAATTTCTTCATCCAGACGGTGTTTAATCTGTGGAATTCATTACAACAGATGGCTGTGGAGGCCGTCAATGGATATTTTTAAGGTGGAGGTTGATAAATTCTTGATTGGTACGGGTGCCAGGGGTTGCAGGAGATGGCAGGAGAATGGGGATGAGGATAAGATAGGTCAGCCATGATTGAATAGCGAAGTAGACCTGATGGGCCGAATGGCCTAAGAACCTAGGACGTAGAACGTCCTAGAACGTCTGAACTTATTTGTCCTTGAGTGGTTACACAGAGAACAAGTATATGGTGCATTTCTGCTTCTGAAACTTAGGCCCACTGATGTTCCCTAAGGCTTAGGAAACAACTCACAGAATTAAAGTGATTATTAATGCTTTCAGAATGTGGGACGAAAATGGAAAATACCTAAAGACCTGAAACGTTAACTTTGTTTCCCTCCCCACAGATGTGGCTTGACCTGCTGAGTGTTTTCAGCTTGTTCTGTTTTCATTTTAATATTCCAGCATCTGAATTTTTATGATTTTCCAATTGTGGGACCTGGGGTGATGTAATATATTTCCTGGCTCAATATTTCTGAGACTCTCTGACAAAAATGTGGAGATGTGGAGAGGATGTTTCCCCTCGTGGGAGAGGCTACAGCCTCAGAGTAAAAGGACATACTTTTAGAAAGGAGATGAGGAGGAGGGTGGTAAATCTGTGGAGTTCATTGCCACAGACGGCTGTGGAGGCCGCCAATGGATATTTATAAGGTGGAGATTGACAGATTGACAGATTGACGGCACTGGGCCTGTACTCGTTGGAGCTTAGAAGAATGAAGGGGGACCTCACTGAAACATTCCGGATAGTGAAAGGCTTGGGTAGAGTGGATGTGGAGAGCATGTTTCCACTCATGGAAGAATCTAGGACTAGAGGTCATAGCCTCAGAATTAAAGGATGTTCCTTTAGGAAGGAGATGAGCAGGAATTTATTCAGTTAGAGGGTGGTGAATCTGTGGAATTCTTTGCACAGAAGGCTGTGGAGACCAAATCAATGGATATTTTTAACGCAGAGAGAAATAGATTCTTGATTAATACGTGTGTCAGGAGTTACGGGGAGGGTGGCGCCGTGAGCGGCAGGCTCACCAGCAACCTTACCTCAAAAGTCGTCCTTTCGACTTTTTTGGTTTTTTAGTATGTCTAAATGTATGTTTTAGTGCGGAGGATGGTGGGGGGAATTGGGGGAAACCGTTTTCAGTCACTTACCTCGACGGAGATGCAAATTTTCTTTTTGTCGCATCTTAGCCCCCCTCGCGGCCTAACAACTGGTGTGATGCGGCCCTTCTCGGAGACCTGCCCAGAGCTTCAGCAGCGGGCGCGGCGGGACTTAAACATCGTGGAACAGGGCGATCCCTTACCGGGGATCACCGGAGAAGAGCTCCGACCACCAGCCTGCGGCCTATATGTGGTGTGTGGTGTGGCGGCGCCTAACGGCAGCGGCTTGACTGCAGTCTGTTTGTCTTTTTATAATTTTTTGTCTCGTTACATGTATGTTTTGAATCTAGTTTTTATTATTCTCTCAGCTGTGTATTTGTGGGGGGGGGGGAGATACTGTTTAATCTCTTCCCTGTTCAGGGACCTGACCTTTTTCCCTGTCGGGTCTCCGGTGTCGTTGGGCCTAACATCGTGGAGCCGGCGGCGGCCTCCAGCCGGAACCTACCTGAGGGCTCCAGTTGCGGAGCCTGCGGACTTGCCATCGTGGAGCTGGCCGACTTCGGAGCGGGGAGAGCTGTGGTGGCGCGCGGCTGCAACCCGACTTCGGAGCTTCGGAGGCTCCGGCCGCAGGCCCGGTGGACGGTAACATCAGGAACTCACAGTTCCCTGGTGGGAGACCACTTCCCTGGTCGGAGCTCCAGCAATGGCAATTTCTCCAGCTGGAATCGCGGGGTTTAAATGACTCGGAGCGGGGCCTAACATCACCCGGTGCGGCTTAACAGCCACGGGACTTACCATCGCCCGCCGGGGGCTTTAACATCGGGAGCTCCAGTCGGCTCGACGCTGCAGTTGGACTGCTGGACTGCGGGAGAAGAATAAAAAGGGAAGAGATAAGACTTTTGCCTTCCATCACAGTGAGGAGGTGTTAGAGATTCACTGTGATGGATGTTTGTGCTGGTTTGGAAACAGCATGGAAACACACCCATCGGCCCACAGAGTCCTCACTGACCATCCAGCAACTATTCACACTGGTTCTATCTTATCCACTTTCTCACCCACTCCCTACGCACTAGTGACAATTTGTACAGTCCAATTAACCTACAAACACGCACATTTTTGTTTTGTGGGAGGAAACTAAAGCATCTTCAGGAAACCCATGTGGACACAGTGAGAACATGCAAACTCCACACAGACAGTACCCGAGGTCAGGATGCAACCTGGGCCTCTGGCGCTGTGAGGCGGCAGCTCAATCAGCTGCACCACTGTGTCACGCTTAATTGCAATTGGTCGGTCGGGTGCGGAAGTTGCCAATGGGAGCGGATCTGCCGGCTCCGGCCGGGCCGGAGTTCCAGAGCCCCGGCCGCAGGGGGCGAATTCCACCCACCGATCAGCCGCGGAGTCTCGATGAGGTCGAGATCGGCCGCCTCACCTGGCCCAGGCGCCACATGTTTGGTGGGTCTTTCGGGGGGGGGGGGGGGATTTCAAGCGCACTCTCGTCATTTTGTCCAGATTAAAGGAGGTGCCGGACCACCGGTTGCCGGAAAATCGGTGGTGGACCCCTGGTACAAAAAGCAACACCAGGGAACCTTAAAAGTTCGAAGCTAGTCCTTAAATGCCGATGACCTTGGGGTGGAGTCTACCAGAGGAGGGAGTGTGTTTGTGTACATGTTACAGCTCCTAAGTTGGTAACCTCATTCACGTAACTCTTTTGCTGTAATTCCAGCTTCCACTTACGCAGACAGAATGATCAGTGACTTTAAACACAGAGTGCATTGTACAACCGAGGAGTCTAGTTTCCAAACTTTCCCTCACCAGCTCTTTCACTCTGTGTTACAGAACAAACAAGCATGTGATTGGGACGGAGCACGGTGAGGCAGTGGCTCATGTCATTATTTGGATGGAATGAAATAATCATAGATGCGGCGATGGTATCTAATCTGGGCCACACACCTAACTACACGTTTTTGGTGGTACCTGATAGTGCGCTCCTTTATGTGTGACCCTTTGTGTTGCTGCTGACCTTCTGAGAATGAGGTGACCCCATTATGTTGAGGCTCGGCAAGCCTTGGACTATGCTACTTCAGTTGCAATACAGATTTAATTCACTGTGTTCTGATGTAGTCAAGGGATCACAAAGGCTCCATTACTCTCGCAGCTTTGTGGACTTCCCCTTCCCTTTATCAAATGTTTCAGCCACAATATAAGCTGTTAAAAGTCTTTCCTACCAAGATGGCTTTGCAACAGATGGGAAAATTGTGCTCGAGGTGAATAAACAAGGAGTCAAAAAAATTCACACAAAGTGCTGGAGTAATCAGCGGGTCAGGCAGCATCTCTGGAGAACGTGGATGGGCGATGCTTCAGGTATTTAGACTTCAGAGATAAAACGTGGAAACAGGCCCTTCGGCCCACCGAATCCGTGCTGACCAGTGATCCCCGCACACATTCTATCCAACACACTAGGGCCAATTTATTTTAACAAGGCAATTAACGTACAAACCTGCACATCTTTGGAGTGTGGGAGGAAACCTGGGGGAAACCTACGCAGTCACAGGGAGAACGTGCAAACTCCGCAGTGACAGCATCCGTAGTCAAGATGGTACCCGGGTCTCTGGCGCTGTGAGGCAGCAACTCTACCGCTGTACCATTCTGCCGCCCTAATGTGGGGACTCACAAAGGCTTCATTACTCCCTCAAGCTTGTGGACTTCTCCTTTCTGTTTTAACATGTTTCAGCCACGATATAACCTGTTAAAAGTCTTTCCTTCTGAGATGGCTTTGCAATAGAAGGGAAAATTGTGCTTGAGGTGGTAATGGTGGATGAATAAATGCGGACACAAAAATACACAGTCATGATTGAATGGCGTAGCTGTAACACTAAACTGTATTCTGCACATATTCTGGTGTGCTTGTGTACTGCTGCTGATTGTAATCATGTACGGAGGGGTTTTTTCAGAGTGGATGTGGAAAGGAGGTTTCGGGAGAGTCTAGGACCAGAGGCCATAGTCTCAGAATAAAAGGATGTACTTTTAGAAAGGAGATGAGGGGGATTTTTTTTTTTGTCAGAGGGTGGTGAACCTGTCAAATTCATTGCTACAGATGGTTGTGGAAGAAGCCCAGTCAATAGGTAGTTTTAAGGTGGAGATTGACATATTCTTGATTGGTACGGGTGTCAGGGGTTATGGGGAGAAGGCAGGATAATGGGGTTTAAGAGGGAAAGATAGATCAGCCAGGATTGAATGGGGGAGAAGACTTGATGGACCGAGTGGTCTAGTCCTGTTCCTATAGCTTCTGAACGTATCTGGATAGCAAGAAAAACAAAGTGTTTCACCATGTATTGGCATGTGATAGACCAACATCACAGAAACTTGAGTCTGAAGAAGGGTCCCTACCCGAAACCATACCTATTCATGTTCTCAGCTGTAAGAGCATTTAATCAGAACAGTATTATTAGAATAGTACAGCACAGGAAATGCACAAGTGTTGGAGTAATTCAGTGGGTCAGGCAGCATCTCTGGAGAACATGGTTTGGTGACGTTTTGGATCGGGACACTTCTTCAGACAGATTGTAGTGGGGGAGGTGGGGGGAAGGTACAAGAGGGGAGAGGTAGGACAAAGGGTGGCAGGTAAAGGTGGATGCAGGCCAGGGTGGGGGCGGAGAGTTTTATCGGCAGATGTTTGGAACAAAGACCAGAGATAAAAGCAGAACGTTTGAGACATGGTTGTAGAGTTGTGAATTGTGAAGCAGGAGGGAGGAATGTAGCAGAAGGGGAGGCGAAAAATGGGAGTAAATAAACACTGTGCTCTGCACAGTTAATGAACTGATGACTGAGTTATAACTTTGAGATTGCGGTGAATGCAACTGTGTTCTAACAAGTGTCTGAAATGACGGAAAGGCACAAAATGCTGGAGTAACTCATGGGTCAGGCAGCATATGTAAGGGCCTGTTCCACTTTCACGACCTAATTCACAACCTTTTTTACTCGTGGACATTTTTCATCGTGCTAGAAAAACGGCCCGACCTACTCGATGCCACGAATACCCATGATTAGCATCACGGCCTGCTACGACCTGCCTACGACCTCCTACGACCTCGTGACGACCATGCTGCGAGTATGAGTCAAGGGCAAAATCGACAGAGGTCGTGAATTAGGTCGTGAAAGTGGGACAGGCCGTGTAGGAAGGAACTGCAGACTCTGGTTTATACGGGAGATAGACACGAAGGACTCGAGAAGGACTCGAGGCCAGTTCATTGGCTATATTTAAGAGGGAGTTAGATGTGGCCCTTGTGGCTAAGGGGATCAGGGGGTATGAAGAGAAGGCAGGTACAGGATACTGAGTTGGATGATCAGCCATGATCATATTGAATGGTGGTGCAGGCTCGAAGGGCCGAATGGCCTACTCCTGCACCTAATTTCTATGTTTCTATGTTTCTATGTAACTCAGTCGGTCAGAAAGCATCTCTGGAGGAAAAGAATAGGGATGTTTTGGGCCAGAACCCTTCTTCAGTCTGAAACAAGAGGTTCCATAATGAAGTTTAGTGGTTCATTATTATCACATGTTTTGAGGTGCAGTGAAAATCTTTTTTTGCATACAGATTAGTAAAGTATTGCCATAAGTTGCTGCAATGCTGTACTATTTCCAGCCAGCAAAGCAGGGAAACCTGCTGATATTTATGTGGAGTGATGTCTTCAACTCTGTTGAGATGAGCAGATGGCAGAAGTAGCTCCCATTGTTGTTTTCATTGTATTCGAGAGAGATTTAGATTTAGCTCATAAAGCTAACGGAATCAGGGGATATGGGAGGAAAGCTGGAAAGGGATGCTGATTTTGGTTGATCACCCATGATCATATTGAATGGTGGTGCTGGCTCGAAGGGCCAAATGGTCTACTCCTGCACCTATGTTTCTATGTTTTCCTTCTGAAAGGAATTGGCATTGGTTTATTTTTGTCACCTGTACTGAAAAACTTTGTTCTACAAACTCAAGGCAGTATAGGGATGCTTCAATTAGTTGTACTCTTTTTAAACACCTCCCAACTAACACAGTCCAAAGGCCTTTAGAGTCATACAGCACGGAACCAGGTCCCTTGGCCCACCTATCCATGTTGACCAAGTTGCCCCATCTGTATTCACCCTATCCATTCTACTCATGATTTTATACTACTCTATAAGATCACCCTTCAGCCTCCTACACTCCAAGGAATAAAGCCTTTGATAGAAGAACGTGGTTTCACCTTCCCTCTTTCTCTTTTCTGTGGTCCACTAAGCCCTTTCCTTCCTTGTAACTCAATCATCAGATCCCTCATCTCCTGATCCAAACCTCAACTCCTGCCTGTGATGCAAATTCTTATCATTCTTAGAGCAAGGAAGTACCTTGTTCCATTTATTAGTCATTATCCATTCATCCAGCACACCATAGCTTTGGACTACAACATGCAGACATATCTCTTCTAAATCCACAATACCCTTAGGGCAGCGGAGTGGTAGAGCTGCTGCCTCACAGCGCTGGAGACCCAGCTTCAATCCTGACCGCTGTGTGGAGTTTACACGTTCTCCCTGTGACCACAAGGGTTTTCTCCAGGTGCTCCGGTCCCCCTCCCCCCCCCCCCCCCCCCCCCCCCCCACCCCGCAAGGCGTGCGGGCTTGTAGGTTAGATTGGCTTCTCTAAAATTGCTCCTAGTTTGTCAGGAGTGGATGAGACATTGAGACAGCATTGAACTAGTGTGAACGGGTGTTTGATGGTTAGCGTGGACTTGATGGGCCGAAGGGCTTGTTTCGATCTATAAAGTAAACTAAACTAAATAAGCCTTTCTGTCTACTCATGTAAACTAATTTTTTTATTTCCTAATTTTTAGTTTAGTTGAGAGAAACAGTGTCGAAACAGACCAGCTGCAGAAGTGATCAGATGACTATGCAATTGTGGGCTGCATCAGTGGAGGGAGGGAAGCTGAATACAGAGGTGCAGTGACTTTGTTGAGTGTTTAAGAGGGAACTGCAGATGCTGGAGAATCGAAGGTTACACAAAAAAGCTGGAGAAACTCAGCGGGTGCAGCAGCATCTATGGAGCGAAGGAAATAGGCAACGTTTCGGGCCGAAACCCTTCTTCAAATCTACAGTACAGACTTTGTTGAGTGGTTTGGGCTGAATCACCTGCAGCTCAACACCGACAAGACTGAGTTGGTGGTGGACTTTAGGAGGAGAGGAACACCCCTGTCCCCCATCTCCATCAAAGGTGTGGATGTGCAGTTTACCAGGGAGTACAAATACCTTGGAGTGTACCTGGACAGTAAACTGGACTGGTCCAGGAATGCTGAGGCCCTGCACAAGAAGGGACAGAGCTGGCTGTACTTTTTGAAAAGGCTCCGCTCCGTCAACATCTACAGTGAGATGCTGCAGATGTTCTAACAATCGGTGGTAGCCAGTGTCAACTTCTTCGCTGTTGTGTGCTGGGGCAGCAGGGCGAAGGCCGCGGATGCCAATAGGATCAACAAACTCATCAGGAAGGCTGGCTCCGTCCTGGGGGCGGAGTTGGACAATACAGCTCACCCTCTCCATGACGCACTGATCAACTTGAGTACCTTCAGCAACAGATTGGTTCCACCAAGATGCAGTACAGAACGCCACAGGAGATCCTTCTTACCTGTGGCTATCAAACTGTCCGACTCCTTCCCCTTCTGTTGTGGGGTCGACTGACTCCCCTCCCCCCCCATCCCCATCCCCATCCCCATCCCCAAACCTTTCCACTCGTCACATTAATGTTTTTTACGACTGTTGGCAGATCGATATTCCTCCTGGGATAAATAATGTTCTATCGCATCGTATCGTAGTGCATCAGTTCTGTAGACAAAGTCAAACGTCTGCTATGGGATAGAGGTGAATCAGCCAGCACTCTAGCTTATGGGAGGGATGTCCTGAAACCTGATGGCAGAAGGGAGAAGTCATTTAGCTGGCAACAACGCAATGAGACATCCAGATATCATCATCATATCTCACTGAGTTGTTGCCAGCTAAATATCTGAATGGCCAGATATCTGAAATAGTCAGGTTAATTAATAAAACGACCTCAAATAAGATACCCAGACCGCAGTCAGATTAAAAGCTCACCAGTTTACTTGCCCTCATCTTTTTCTGTGAGGATCTTTCTCCTGGTTAGGAGCAACAACAAAAAAAGTTAGTTGGAAATATTTCAAATCCGGCATGATACAATTTCAAATGCGGTTCAGTTGAATGCTTATAAGCTTCATTGCATTAAAACAGTGACTGCTCCTGAAAAAAAAAATAAAAAATTACCTTGCAAATACATTAACCTTATCTCTCCAGAAGTTGTTTTGAACAAAATGTGCTATTTAAGCAGGTGATAATATTCAGTGTACTGGAATGGAGTGCAAGAATGCAGTGTGCTGGTCCAGGGCTCAACATATGCATCCAGTTAATAGATTTTATGAAAACATTCAGAACATCTCAGTTTACCTTGTTTATTCTTAGTTCATAAAACGCTTCCATTGATCCAAGAATGTCAGAGTTTCTCAGCTCAGAGTTTTGACTTACTTTTAGGCACAGGCACTTATTTTACTTAATGTAATGTGACTTATTCACTTTACTTACAGTGCCCTCGGTTTAACTCTTCATTTGCTGTACCTACACACATATAGCTCAGATGGTAGCCAGGAAGTTGCGTGTTAACGCAATGCTGTAAGGCCAATCTACCACAGTCTCGTTTGAGGCTCACAGATTGATAAACTCTCAGACGACCAATTTCTGATTTCCCACCGTGGTGAAGAGGGGTGATTGTAGAGGAAATGTCTTGGGAGGTGGGGGTCCGGGGAGATGTTAGTTTACAAAAAAACCCACACAAAATGCTGGAGTATCACAACGGGTCAGGCAGCATCCATGGAGAACATGGACAGCAGACCCTTCTTCAGACTGGCTCGCTGTATGTACTGCTCTGCTGCCCAGATCCCCCTCAATAAGCACTGAGTCAAAACAACAGGTTATGATACACTCCAGTCAAAGTGGGCCAGACTGTTTGTGCAGCACTTTTGTAGATACACTTTAGAAGTTACCAAGCAAACTCTGGCATTGGCATGTGTGTTGAATCCAATCACTAAAGGGCCGGTCCCACGAGCATGCGACTTGCATGTGCCGAGCGCGACCAAACTGTAAGCGGGGGCTGCGCGGAGGTCGAGTGAGTGAAGTGAAGTTTGAGCGAAGTCCACGGGAAGTTCACGCGTGACGTACGGCGTCAAAACGCTGCGTCCGGCGTCGAGACACTGCGTATGCCCGTCGAGGTGGTGCGTACGGCGTTGAGGCGGCTGCGGGCCGGCAGGCCGTTGCCGCGCGGAATTTTTGAACACGGTCAGTTTTTCGGAGCCCCGCGCGATGTCGGGACCAGCTCTGCACAACTCCATACGGCTAAGGTGATCAAAGTGGAACCGACCCAGCGAAGCTGTACGGCTCAAGCGACCACGTTAGGTCGCGCTTGCCGCATGGAGTCGCATGCTCGTGGAACAGGCCCTTAAAGCTGCGATTGCAATTATGGCTACTCCTTTAAACATTGCCATCTTTCACCTTAATGCTATGCCCTCTAGTCTTTACCATTTCCACTCTGGGGAAAAAAAGTTCTGACTGTCTACCCTGTCTATGTCTCTCCTAATTTTATATACGTATTTCGCCCCTCATCCTCCGGCCATTCACAGAGAACAATCCAAGTCTGTCCAAACTCTCTATACAACTAATGCCCCCCTGATCCACAGTACTCTGTTAAATTATTTTGACACCATCTCCAAAAGCTCCACATCTTTTCTGTAATGGGGCAATACAGACCTAGAATGTTGCGGCATGGTGGCGCAGCAGTAGAGGTGCTTCTTTGCAGCAGCAGAGACCCGGGTTTGATCCTGACTATGGGTGAAGTATGTACGGAGTTTGTACGTTCTCCTTGTGACCACATGGGTTTTCTCCGGGTGCTCAAGTGTCCTCCCACACTCCAAAGCGATTCAGGTTTGCTGGTTAATTGGCTTCAGTAAAATTGTAAAATTGTTCCTAGTGTGTAGGGTAGTGTTAGCGTATGGGGGGATTGCTTGCTTGTCAATTTCAATGACCACCTGCAGTGGAACTGACAGAATGTGTCCGTGCAGATGTTTTTAAGAGAGTTAGATTTATCTCTTAGGGCTAAAGGAATCAAGGGATATGGGGGGAAAACCGGAATGGGGTACTGATTTTGGATGATGAGCCATGTTCATATTGAATGGTGGTACGGGCTTGAAGAGCCGAATGGCCTACTCCAGCACCTATTTTCTGTTTCTATGGTTAAGAGACAATTGTGTTGGATCTCTGCAGAGTGGTTACATGGAAACAATTTTTTTCCTCAAGCCATTTTTTTAAACCAAGGAAGTTTTTTTTCCTGCTTGTCAATTTAGAAAGTAACTTTTAGGTTCTCTTGTTCATAATTGAAGTCATGTAATTTCCAATTTGGCCCACGTCATGCAAATAGTATCCTCATATTCATCAGTCGTGTTATATCTAATTTATTTTAAGGAAGCACGTGTTAGTAGAACAACCCGTACTTGAAGTTGAGCAATACAATACAGCTACTTTACTCCCTGACAAACTGCACTCTTGGTCACATCAAAAACTCACCACGACCATTCAATTAAATGCATTTCCTTTTTAAACTGAGTTTGGAGTCCATAACAAATGCATAGGATGTGTAGGAAAGAACTGCAGATGCTGGTTTAAATCAAAGGTAGACACATAATGCTGGAGTAACTCAGCGGGACAGACAACACCTCTGGAGAGAAAGAATGGATGAGGTTTTGGGTTGAGACCCTTCATCTGAAGAAGGGTTTCGACCGGAAACATCACCCATTCCTTCACTCCAGAGATGCTGCCTGTCCCGCTCAGTTACTCCAGCCTTACCAGATGCAGACAGCTATACATATTAATCTATCCCTGGACAAAAGAATGAGATTAAATGACTGATACATGCTATTTGGCCACTAAGGTAACTTAAGCTAGATTTTAATAAACCACAGTCTATCCTAAAGAGTAGAAACAAGGGCCAGCAGATGCTGGTTTATACCAAAGATAGACACAAAGTGTTGCAGAAAATCAGCGGGTCTGGCAGCATTTTTGAACAAAACGGATAGGTGGTGTTTCTTCCAAATGAAAGTAGGGGGTCCTACATTCAGTCCCTACTTCAGTCTGAAGAAGGGTCTCGACCTGAGATGTCACCTATCCATGTTCTCCACAGATGCTGCCTGACCCGCTGGGTTACTCCAGCACTTTGTGTCTATCTTTCATAGCTTAACCTATTCTGGCATAGATCTAAAGACTAATTTGAGTGTTGTGCAAAGATCATAAGGTCACGTGGTCATATGTAATAGGATCAGAATTAGGCCATTTGGCCCTTCAAGTCTACTCCACCATTCAATCATGGCTGATCTATCTCTCCCTCCTAACCCCATTCTCTGCCTTCTCCCCATTACCCCTGACACCCATACTAATCAAGAATTTATTTATCTCTGCTTTAAAAATATCTATTGACGGCCTCCACAGCCTTCTTTGGCAAAGAATTCCACAGATTCACCACCCTCTGACTAAAGAAATTCCTCTCAACTCCTTCATAAAGGAACATCCTTTAATTCTGAGGCTATGACCTCTAGTCCTAGACTCTCCCACTACTGAAAACATCCTCTCTACATCCACTCGCTCCATATCTTTCACTATTCAGTACGTTTCAATGAGGTCCCCCCTCAATCTTCTAAACTCCAGCAAGTACAGGCCCAGTGCCATTAAACGCTCATCTTAAGTTAACCCACTCATTCGTGGGATCATTCTTGTCAACCTCCTCTGGACCCACTCCAGGGCCAGCACATCCTTCCTCAGATATGGTGCCCAAAAGTGGTCTGACCAGCACCTTTTAGAGCCTTATTGGGCGAGTATTTTGAATTCCTACCCCCCCCCTCCTCCTTCCCCCACCCCAATACAGTTTGCACAGTTTACATTGTAAAATGAATCTTACAAGTGGCCTCCAATATGAGGCACGGGGGTGGCGCAGCGGTCGAGTTGCTGCCTTACAGCGTCAGAGACCTAGGTTCGTTCCTGACTACGGGTCCTGTCTGTATGGGGTCTGTACGTTCTTCCTGTGACCACATGTGTTTTCTCGGGGTGCTCCGATTTCCTCCTACACTCCACGGACCCGCAGGTTTGTAGGCTAATTGCCTTGGGTTAAATTGTCACTGGTGCATAGGATAGTGCTAGTGTACGGGATGATCCCTGGTCGGCATGGTCTTGGTGGGCCGAAGGGCCTGTTTCCACGCTATTGCTCTAAAGACTAAAGACTAGTTTAGAGTTTAGAGATACAGCAGCGAAACAGTCCTTTCGGCAAAGCCGAGTCCGCACCGCCCAGCGATCACCGCACTTTGAAACTATCCTACACATGCTAGGGACAATCCACATTTATAGCATGCCAATTAACCTACAAACCTGCACATCTTTGGAGTGTAGGAGGAAACCAAAGTTCTCGGTGAAATCCCACGAGGTCACCAGGAAAATGTCCAAACAGCACCCGTGGTCAGGATCGAACCCGGGTCTCTGGCACAGTAAGCACTGTATGGCAGCATCTCTGCCACTGCGCCCCTTTGCCAAGTTAATGGAGTAGAACTGTCCTTGATTGCCTGAATGTCTCTCCTCTTGCAACTTGGCCTGGGAGGATCATGAGAAATACAGTGGAGCTGTGTCGCCACAAATACCTAGCGTTCATTTCTGAACAGCTGAATAAACTAATAGCAGAGACGTGTTCTGTGTATTGGCAACGGTGGCCCAGCGGTAATATAATATTGGAAAGCCGCAGTTGCGCGAGTGGCGGTGGGATCATTTGTCGGGGGCATTTTGATCTATCGCTTGGAGTGTGCAACACAAGTGGTGCATGGTTCAACGTGTGGTTTAGTCAGGAAGAGGAACTCTGAGCATGAGTGCTCGAAGATTGACGAGTCAGGATATGCACCAGAATACACACTCAAATGCCCGTCGCTCTTCACTGTAACGAGGCCCATCTGTCACAGATTCAATGGATGGTGTTTGGAGCTCCAGTCAGAAAGCATTTTAGCATTTTTATGGGTGGCACAGTAGCACAGTGAACTCTTCTTCGGACCAGCGTTCCCCGCACATTAACACTATCCTACACACACTAGTGACAATTCACATTTCTACCAAGCCAAGTAACCTTCAAAAACGCACGTCTTTGGAGTGCGAGGATTAACAAAGAAGGAGCATTACCTGAATTTCTCATGCGTGGAGGATTTATAAGGCAGCACAGTGGTAGAGCTGCTGTCACACAGCGCCAGGCACAGGGGTTCGATCCTGACTACGGGTGCTGCATCCTTGTGAACGTTTAGATTTTCTCCGGGTGCTCCGGTTTCCTCCCATATTCCAAAGATGTGCAGTTTTGTAGGTTATTTGGCTTCTGTAATTTGTCCCTAATGTGCAGGATGTGAATGTGGTTCTAACATAGAACTAGTGAACGGGTGATCGATGGTCAGCATGAACATGGTGGGCCGAAGGACCTGTTTCCACACTGTATCTCTAAGCTAAACTAACATACAACATAGATTGTAGAAGAGTATAGCACAAGAACAGGGCCTTCGGTCTGTGCCAAACATGGAATAGGTTTATGGGGATGTTGCCAGGACTTGAGGGCCTGAGCTATAGGGAGAGTTGAGCAGACTAGGGCTTTATTCCTTGTGGCATTTAAAAGGTTTTAGATAGGCATATGGATATACAGGGGATATAGGGATATGGATCATGTGCAGGCAGATGAGATGAGTTTATCTTGCATCATGTTTGGCACAGACATTGAGGGTTGAAGGGCTTGTTCCTGTGCTGTATTGCTTTATTTTTTATTTTAATTTAGTTTAGAGCAGTGGTTCCCAATGTGGGGCGTACGCCCCACTGGGGGGCAATTTGATTTTTAAGGGGGGCAATTGAGCGCGACTGAGGAGGTCTGGGTCCAAATTTCCGATTTTTATTTTTTTGGATTTTCCATCAGGTAAACATATGTAGTTTATGTTTCAGATGTTATTTTGAGTAAATAATTTTTTTGGGGTAAAAATGGTCTTTATTGTGTAGTTATTACATAATCACCACGCCATCGCTCTTCATGCACGTCGCACGAAGCGCGCAAGGTCATGGGAGAACCTTATTTATTGAATTGGATTTAGAAATGCGATTCCACCTGCGATGGGTGGGCATCAGGATTTTAGAGGTGATTAGGTGGGGCATGGCCAAAAAAAGGTTGGGAACCACTGGTTTAGAGATACAGCACGGAAACGGGCTCTTCGACCCACCGAGTCCGCGTCGACCACTGATCACCCCGTACACTAACACTATCCCACACACAAGGGGACGTTACAATTTTTACCAACGCCAATTAACCTACAACCCAGCACGTCTTTGGAATGCGGGAGGAAACCGGCGCACCCGGGGGAAACCCACGCGTTCACGGGGAGAACGTCCAAACTCCTATGTTTTAGATCAAGGACATTGACTGGTAAAATAGCAGAGTATGGCTGTCCAGTCTGTAACCAGGGTGATACCAGGGATTGCAGTGGTGGTAACGGATCAGACAGCCATCATCCTAATAATGGTAGTTGGCATGGGGTGGCTCAGTTTCAACACATGTCTGCTCTCATTGCCAGAACAATGTGCTTCAGCTGGGAACAAGAAAAGGGAGGGCTGCTTGCCTTTCTTACCTTTGTACAAGTAACCATGTCCTGATACTAAATGGAGGAACAATCTTCATGTCATACCGGCTAGGTTAAAGAACAGGAGGTTGACAGATTCTTGATTAGTATAGGGGTTGTGGGGAGAAGGCAGGAGAATGGGTTTGAGAAGGAAAGAGATCAGCCATGATTGAATGGCAGAGCAGACCTGATGGGCCGAATGGCCTAATTCTGCTACTAGAACCTATGAAGAAAAATGTTGATAACCTATAATAACCTATAAAATTTGTGGAGGATATTTCCACTAGTAGGAGAGTCTTGGACCAGAGGCCATAGCCTCAGAATAAAAGGATATTCCTTTAGGATGAGAGGAATTTCTTTAGTCAGAGGGTGGTGAATCTGTGGAATTATTTGCCACAGAAGGCTGTGGAGGCCGTCAATGGATATCTTTAAGGCGGAGATTGATGGGTTCTTGATTAACAACTCATCAGCTGGTGTGACGTCAATAACCTTCAACTCAATGTCAATAAAACAAAATAAATAACTGTGGACTTCAGGAAGAAACAGACAGCACGCATCCCACTCACCATCAATGGCAGTGCAGTGGAGTCTGTGAAAAGCACCAAGTTCCTGGGAGTGCACATCACAGATGATCAGACATGGTCCACCAATACCATCTCCCTAGTCAAGAAAGCTCAGCAACGCCTCCACTTCCTTCGACGGATGAGAAGAGCCGACCTCCCCCCTTCTGCCCTCACCACTTTTTACAGGGGTGCCATTGAGAGCATTCTTACCAGCAGCCTCTCAGTCTGGTATGGCAGTTGCTCTGCTGCTGACCAGAAGGCCCTACAGAGAGTGGTGAGGACTTATACCCATCTCGCTGTTGCAAGAGAGCAACCAATATCATCAAAGACACCACCCACCCAGCACACAAACTGTTCACTCTCCTACCATCTGGCAAGCGCTACCGCAGCATGCAGAGCAAAACCACCAGATTTAAAAACAGCTTTTACCCTCAGGCCATCAGATTACTCAACACACTCAAGAAAATTCTTTTCTATATTGCACCTTTATTATTGCACTTTAATATCATACCTCAAAATTTTACTACAGTCTGGCACACTGAATATTTTAAATAATGTATATTGTCTATCTTGTCTGTCTGTGTTATAAATATTACTTGCACATTTGGAGTATGGGGAAACGCAATTTCAATCCAATTTATTTTTAATTGACAATAAAGTTTACTTTGACTTTGACTTGACTAAAGGGAGTCAGGGGTTATGGGGAGAAGGCAGGAGAATGAGGTTGAGAGGGAAAGATAGATCAGCCATGATTGAATGGTAGAGTGGACTTGATGGGCGGAATGGCCTAATTCTGCTCCTATAACCTATGAATGTGAACTTATTTAAGGTTGATGTGGTTTTCACAGGGTTGCGATGCCTTCTCAGTTGGGCATTTTTGTTCTTCCACTAAAATCCCCCTGCATTAAGTCCAAGCTACTGCAGTATGAAGAAGGGTCCCAACTTGAAACGTCACCCCTACATCTTCTCCAGAGATGCTGCCTGATCCGCTGAGTTACTCCAGCACTTTGTGTTTTTTTTTCGTGAGTCATCATGAAGATAGCATTAAGTTGAACAGAGGGCAGGAAGGATGAGCAAGGATGTTGGCAGTATTAGAGGGACTGGATGGGCAAGCTAGGACATTATTCCTTGGAGCTCAGGAGGCTGAGGAGTGATCTTATGGAGAGTCTGAATGCTTATCAGAATGAAAGAGTCTTGATTGAGATTACCTGGAACTGAGGCCACCGTTTCCTCTGTAAAGAACACTTATGCCCCTGTCCCACTTAGAAACCTGAACGGAAACCTCTGGAGACTTTGCGCCCCACCCCTAGGTTTCAATGCGGTTCCCGGAGGTTGCAGGTGATTGCCAGAGGTTGCAGGTATTGGAAGCAGGTAGGGAGACTGACAAAAACCTCCGAGACTCTTCTTGTACACCTTTTGCATCATACACACGTGAGTTATTTTCGTCCTGTGTCTTAGATTAGTTTAAATTATTATTGTCACGTGTACTGAGGTACAGCGAAAAGCTTTTTTGTTGCATGCTATCCAGTCTTTGGAGTGTGGGGAAAACCAGCATCGTCAATTCTTTGTTTCCACAGTGAAAAGCTTTTGTTTGCATGCCTTCTAAGCAAAGAATATAATACAATCAAACTGTCCACAGTGCACAGATATAGGATAATGGGCACAGCATTTAGTGTAAAGTATCACATTTAGCAGCTAGTATTCGAGCCGGAGTTTATCACAGGCAATATTACTATAATAGATTCATTTACTTTAGACATGCAGCATGGAAACTGGTCTTTGGTCCCACCAAGTCCACTCAGACCACTGATCACCCGTTCACGCTAGTTCTATGTTATCCCACTTTCTCATCCACTCTGTACACTCTGTCCGGGCCGCTGAGGATGTTCTCCGTCGGTGTTCCATCGTTCCTGGCGAGAGGGCCTGGGCATCGGGCCGCCCATGGCGGCGACTGCGGGTGCTCGGGAGGCCCCGACCACGGGTGAACGTCTGGGAAGATCGGCGGGGAGGCTGGCTGGACTATGGTACCTTCCTCAACTTTGGTGCCACTGTGGGGTAATGTTGTGTTGTGGACTTCAGTGTGTGTGCTTTTTTTAAATATTGTTTATTTATTTATTTTTATGTTACTTGACTGTAAGGAAAATCCATTTCGTTGTCTCTTATGAGATAATGACAATAAATTGAATACAAACCAATACAATACAATACACACTAAGGGCAATTTCTAGAGACCAGTTAAGTTACAAACCTGCACGTCTTTGGTATGTGGGAGGAAACCAGAGCACCCAGAGGAAATCCACACTGTCACAGGGAGAATGTTCAAACTCCATACATACAGCACCTGAGGTCAGGATCGAAACTGGTTCTCTGGTGCTGTGCGGCAGGAACTCTGCCACCGTGCCCTTCTGGCCTTCATCACTTTGCTGCGTGTGTGTGTGGGGGGTAGTTTACTGTTGCGAATTGGCTGCCGTGTATCCTGTGCTACAAGTTAGGTTAAACGGATATACATAGAACCTAGAACAGTACAGCACAAGAACAGGCCCTTCCTCCCATAATGTCTGTGTCAAACATGATGCCTACTTAAACTGATCACCTCTGCTCCATGATCCATATCCCTGTTTTCCCTGCATTTCCATGTTCCTATCTAAAAGCCTCGTAAATACCATGAGCATATCTGCCTCCACCTCCATGCCGGGCAGTGCCCTCGACACGGTGTAAAAAAAACTTACCTCACATAACTCCATTAAACTTTCCCCCTCTCATCTTATAGATGTACCCTCTAGTGTTGGGCATTTCCACCCTGGGGAAAAAGGTTCTGTGTCTACTCTATGGATATGAATTGTGTGATACAGAAATATAGGTGGAGGCAGATTTGAGAGACATTTGGATGGGCACATGAATGTGCAGGGAATGGAGGGATATGGATCACATACAGGGAGGTTTAATTCGGCATCATTTTTAGGCATAGAGATTTTGGGCCGAAGGGCCTGTTCCTGTGCTGTACTGCTATACATTCTATGGTGTGAGAGTGTATATTTAATTCAGAGTGCTGTACTTTTCAATATTTACGTTATAAATACAAGTCCTTTCAGTTTACAATGGTTCAGTGTGAACGGAAGTAACTTAATTTTGTTAAGGTGCTGTCATATTTTGTCACCTTGTTCCTGGAAGTAAATCTGTTTTGTTTTTAACTTTCCAGTCAAGGCTGTCAGAGACCTTTTGTTAGATGAACCAGCAGTGTAGTACATAGAGAACGTGGTGTATTAAACAAAGTGCCTTAATGCACTGCAGCAGAACAGGCTTCCCGCATTGTTGACATGGCTGGTAAAGTGCTGTGTTACAAAGAGATCATTTTACCTGGTGTTGCAATGTGCTGGAGCTGAACAGTGAGCACTGTGTTATGTGGATGACTGGCGAGGTTGCCTATTGAACACTGGGGTGAATACTGCCCAGTCCATCACGGGTACTGACCTCCCCACCATCGAAGGCATTTACAGGAGTTGCTCAAGAAGGCAGCAAGCATCATCGGAGACCCACACCACCCTGGCCACACACTCTTGCCATCAGGAAGAAGATATAGCAGCCTGAAAACTGTAATGTCCAGCTTCAGGAACAACTCCACTAAAGCCATCAGCTATTAAACACTACAACCTCCAAATAAGCTCTGACTACATAGACTTGGGGAGGGGGAGGGTGGCATTGCTGTGTGTGTATATGTGTGTATGTGTTTAGGAAGGAACTACAGATGCTGGTTCAAACTGAAGACAGAGACAAAAAGCTGGAGTAACTCAGCGGGTCAGGCAGCATCTATGGAGATAAATGAATAGGTGACGTTTCGACACGAGACACCTTTCTTCAGACTGAGAGTCAGGAGAAAGAGATATAGACTGATGTAGAGAGATAAAGAAAAAAAGAATGAAAAATACGAAAAAGTACTGATGATCAAGGAAAGGTGGAGCTCACAATGGTCAATTGTTGGCTGTGGGCTAGTGTTAATGAGTTATACAGGCAGTTATACAGGACAACAGTGAAACCAGTATGATGACTATGGTGGGGGAGGGACGGAGAGAGGTTACTTGAAAATATATATATATATAATTCCTGAATTTTCAAGATTTTTTTTCTCATTTATTATATTGTTTACAGAGTACTATGTTTATACTAGACTAAGTGGGACCCGTTGGGTCCCAGCTTCACATGGGAGGGCTGGTCCCCCAACGCAATATTCCACCTCTGCACCACTTCCAATATTGCTGACCAGTGGGGGGGCTTTCTGGAGCGCTAGTATGTGTGTTGTGGGGTCAAAGCGACTGGTTTCCAGAGGGCTAGTATGGACATTGTGGGCTGAATGGATTCTTGGGCTGGCAGCTCAGTCACTCTGGCCGGGCAGCTCAGTCACTCAGGCTGTTGTGCACTGAAGGGACTGGTTTCCAGAGGGCTAGTATGGACATTGTGGACTGAATGGATTTTTGGACTTGCAGTTCACTAAGTCATGGGTGGTGGGCTGGCACTTCAGTCACTTACAGCTGGTGGGCTGGCATTTCATTTACTCATGGCTGGTGGGCTGGCAGCCCTGTCACTCACAGCTGGTGGTGGCAATTCACTCAGTCACCCCTCTTCCCTTCTCCCCCCACTCTGCTCCATGCCATTCTCCCCTCCCCCACACACATTCAGTCTATCTCCCCTCAATCTCCCCCATGCACTCTTAGTGGCTCTCCGACAGCGCAACCATTCCTGCTTATTAGGTTACTATTGTGATGAAGAGCACGCAGGCATGGCAAGTGGAAAAAGGATTTATTAAAAGTTTAAAATGTGAATGGCTTAAAATATAACAACAATTTAAACGTTAAAGACGAGATTTATTAAGTTATTTTTTGTTGTGTCTCTTGCTGTGTTCTGCTGTTCACTGCCTCTTGATATTAAAAAAAAGACAATTTTAATATAGAGAGATTAAGCGGTCAAATTTTAACAAAGAAAATCTGAGAATTTACCTCAAAAGTCATCATGGAGTGCAGGCCGCAAGTCCAACCTCACAGCACTCCAAGCCAATTATGCACACACACACACACACGCACACAGCCAGCCACACACACACACACATACACACACACACAGAAATACACACAAACACAAAGACACACACACACACACACAGTCACAAACACGTACACACATTCACACAGACACACTCACACAGATACTCAGACACTCACGCAGACACACACTCAGACACACATACAACAGCCACACATACAGCCACTCATACACAGAGACACAGTCAAACACTCACACATACAGATACTCACACATATACACACACTCATACACAGACACTCATACACTCATCCACAGATACTTACACAGACACAGCAACTCATACATACGCACGCACAGACAGACGACGCGCACACACACTTTAGAAGCAATAGAGATACTATCTGCAAGCATTTTAGAACCAATGGAGACACTTTTTGCAAGCATTAGAACCAATAGACATTTTTATGCAAGCATTGTAGAACCAATAGAGACACCTTTTTGCAGGCATTTTAGAACCAATAGAGACACTTTTTTTCAAGCATTGTAAAACCAATAGAGACACTTTTTGCAACCTTTAGAACAAATAGACATTTTTTGTAAGCATTTTAGAACCAACACATTTTTTGCAAGCCTTTTAGAACCAAAAAAGACACATTCTGCAAGCATTGTTGAACCAAAAGAGACACTTTTTGCAAACATTTTAGAACCAATAGACACTTTCTGCAAAAATCTTAGAACCACTTAGGGCACTCACATTTGAGTAGACATGTGTTCAGTGTTATTCACAGCTCAGAGAAACGTGACGCTCTGCCTTCCTCAATCTTGAAGAGACTGTGAGGCACACCACTTCCGGGTTTTATAGTCCCACCCCCTACCACCTTTGCAAGCATTTTAGAACCAATAGAGACACTTTTTGCAAGCATTTTAGAACCAATAGACATTTTTTTTGCAAGCTTTAGAACCAATAGACTTTTTTTTTTGCAAGCTTTAGAACCAATAGTCATTTTTTTTGCAAACTTTAGAACCAATAGTCATTTTTTGCAAGCTTTAGAACCAATAGACATTTCTCTCGGAAATCGCAGCACAGATGGCCAAAAGCGGTCAAGAACAGGGATTTAGTAATATAGATATTTTGTTGTGCTGCTGCAAGTAAGCATTTCAATGTTCTGTCTGGGACATATGACAATAAAACACTTTAAACTCGTGTTTTGAGAGAAAGCTCTCTTCTCCCCCAGTGCAAGTGACAGAATGTTTCTGCAATTACTTCTATCATTCGGGAGGCACGGTGGCCCAGCGCTTTATCTGCTGCCTTGCAGCGCCAGAGACCCAAGTTTGATCCTGACTATATGTGCTGCCTGTACAAAGTTTGTACGTTCTCCGCATGGGATTTCGCCCGGTGCTCCAGTTTCCTCCCACTCTCCAATAACTGGATAGCACGCAACAAAAAAGCTTTTCACTATACACGTGACAATAAACTAAGCTAAACAAAACAATATGACCCAGACTCTAGAAACCAGGAACTGCAAATGCTGTTTAATACACAAAACGTCACAACATGCTGGAGCAACTCAGTAGGTCAGGAAGCACCTCTGGATAACATGGATAGGTGACGTTGCGGTTCTGAAGATGTATTTCCTTGCTGGTCAATCTATATATTGGATCCTTATCAATAAAAAGATAAAATCCCCGTGCATTGTTCGTTTTAATATCTTTCTTGATTGATCGATTAAAAGATCCAGTCTGGAAACAGACCCTTCAGCACACTGAGTCCATGCCAACCATCAATCACTCGTTCACATTAGTTCTATGTTATCCAATTTCTCATCCACTCCCTACACACTAGGGGCAATTTATAGAGGCCAATTAACCTACAAACTCGCACGCCTTTAGGGTTCAGGAAGACAATAGACAATAGGTGCAGGAGTAGGCCATTCGGCCCTTCGAGCCAGCACCACCATTCAATATGATCATGGCTGATCATCCCCAATCAGTACCCCGTTCCTGCCTTCTGCCGATATCCCCTGAAAACCTCTGGGGGAAACCAGAGCACCTGGAGAAAACCCACGCGGTCACAGTGAGGACGTACAAACTCCATACAGACAGCACCCAAGGCCAAGATCAAACCTGGGTCTCTGGCCCTGTGAGGCAGTGGCTTTGCCAGCTGCGCCACTGTGCTGAACCATTCCCCATTGAACACGATGGTGTGATTTTAATCGTGCTTTACCTCAAGTGCCAACAGACAGGCCGGGTGGCTGTTTGTAGGCAACCTGTTTAAGCCCTGCTATGCTTCATGAATCTTTTTACATAGCAAGTTGACTGTAAACCTGTTGTCATGGAACAATGCAACAAATATTTGAGGTTTAGCCTGAGTACTGAGCAAATGATGTTTATAGCCTGACCTTTCACAACTGCTGAACAATAGTTGTTTGCTCATTCTGGTCTTTGCACTGCCTGGGGGCTCAATTTCCCCTGGCAGAGGTCCCAGGCAAGGTGACCAGATTGGAAGCAAAATGCTGGGTTACAAGCGAAAGACAATTAGTTGTGTTCAGGAATGTAATGTGATGCTTTTACATTTGACTTTTGCTCATTTGCATTTATTCCTTTGGGCAGAACTGACAAATCGGACAGACCTAACGCCGCAGGCAAAACCGACCTCAACGTTTTGCATCGAGAGAGAGGGAGAGAACACACGTTAGCAGGTAAGAGCACAAGTTTGAAGTTCAGACGTTATACAAGGTATTAATACGTTGGTGGATAAATCCTTGCATTCTTGCTTTGAAGCACAGGTATGATAATTGTGCTGCTGTACATGAGCGTGTACTTGGTCGATGGAGGTGAGCAGAAATAAATAGCATATACCACTTGCTGAATAAGCTTGTGAGATATTTAGGTTCAGGTTTATTGTTATCATGTGAACCAAGGTGTACAAAGCTGTGTTTTGCATGCTATCCAGACAGATCAGATAATTTCATCATTGCAATCAAGTCAAATTCAAGTACAATGGGTAGAGCAAATGGGGAAGATACAGAGTGCTGAATATAGTTCTTATCATTGTAGTGTATCAGTTCCTTAGACATAATCCAATGTCCGCAATGGGGTAGAGGTGAATTGGACAGTACCCTAACTTTTGGAAGGTCCGTTCAGAAGCCTGAAAACGGAGGGGGAAAAGCTGTTGCTGAGTCTGGTGGTGCGCGCGTTCAAGCTTCTGTATCTTCTCACTGATGGGAGCGGGGAGAAGAAGGAACGGCATAAAGGGGTGTCAAGCAGTTACCCGTCCAAGGCGCGATGCTTTGTGTGGTGCATCTGTAGACGTTTTATCTGTGGATCTTTGTTCTCTGGCTCCCAGCAGTGAATAGACATTGGGAACCTAACCTGCTGGATGGGAGCGATGCTCCAAAATGTATCACAGGAGGAATTATCAAACAGGTTTTGACACTGAACATATTTCCGAACACAGTTTGACATATGATGAGCGTTTGACCACACTGGGCCTGGACTCGCTGGAGTTTAGAAAGATGAGGGCTGAGCTCATTGAAATTTACTGAACAGTGAAAGGCCTAGATAGAGTGGATGTGGAGAGGATGGTTTCAATAGTAGAAACGTCTAGGACCAGAGGCCATAGCCTAAAAATAAAGGACGTACCTTTAGCTGGGAGATAAGGAGGAATTTATTTTGTGTTAAATCTGTGGAATTCATGGCCTCCACAGCCTTCTGTGGCAAAGTCAATGGATATTTTTAAGGCGGAGATTGATCGATTCTTAAATAGTACGGGGTTATGGGAAGAAGGCAGAAGAATTGGGTTGAGAGGGAAAGATGGATCAGCCATGACTGATGGGCCGAATGGCCTATTTCTGTTTCTAGAAGTTAGAACTGAACCATGTGGTAGCACAGAAGCCCAAAGGCTTGGTCAGAGAGTTACAACTTAAATTAAGCTTAGTGTCCAATGTTTAGACTATAAAAGTGTCCGTAGAGTCCGTAAAGTCATGTTTATGGCGCACTCAAGGGTGGGTCTGTACTATGTACTGATAAAGGATTGTGAGAAAAAGAAGCAGGAGATAGCTTTGTGGTGCTCTGCTCTTCATGGCTGATCTTTTATCTCAGTGCCAATATCCTGCACAAGGAGGTAGGATAGTAAAGAAGGTGTATGGCAGGGGATTGAGTATAAAAATTGAGGTATTTTTGCAGCTGTGTAAAAGTATAGTTAGGCGACAATTGTATTGTGTGTAGTTCTGGTCACCCCCCATACAGGAAGGTTGTGGAGGCTTTGGAGAGGGTGTAAAAGCCAGGATGCTGCCTGGTTGGAGCTATAAGGGGAGATTGACAAGCTTGGATTGTTCTCTCTGGAAGGTCGGAGCCAAAGGTGTGACCTCATAGTTATACAGTGTAGAAACAGGCCTTACGGCCCAACGTCCCCATGCCGTCCAACATGCCCCATCTACACTAGTCCCACCTGCCTACCATTGGCCCATATCCTATCTACTTACCTGTCTAAATGTATCTTAAATGTTGCAATAGTCCCTGCCTCAACTACACCCTCCAGAAGCTCATTCCATACATGTGTGAAAAGGTTGTCCCTCAGGTTCCTATTCATTCTTTAACCCCTCACCATAAACCTATGTTCTCTGCTTCTTGATTCTCCAACTGGGTAAAAGACTGTGCATCGGCCCGACCTATTCCTCTGATGATTTTGAACACTTCTATATAACGTCACCCCCCATTCTCCTGCGCTTCAAGAAATGGTCCTAGCCTACTCAACCTCGCCGTATAGCTCAGGTCCTCGAGTCCTGGCAGCATCCTTGTAAATCTTTTCTGCACCCTTCCCAGCTTGACAACATCCTTCGCATAACAGGGTGCCCAAAACTGAACACGATACTCTAAATGCGGCCTCATCAACACCTTATATAACTGCAACATTACCTTTCAACTTCTATACTCAATACTCTGACATATGGAGGACAATGTGCCGAAAGCCTTTTTGACCACCCTATCTACCTGTGATACTACTTTTAAGGAAAAGATAGGTTTAGTTTAGCTCAGAGATACAGCACAAAAACGGGTCTAAAAAGCTGGAGTAACTCAGCGGGACAGGCAGCATCTTTGGCGAGAAGGAATGGGTGATAGAAACATTGAAACATAGAAATTAGGTGCAGGAGTAGGCCATTCGGCCCTTCGAGCCTGCACCGCCATTCAATATGATCATGGCTGATCATCCAACTCAGTATCCCGTACCTGCCTTCTCTCCATACCCCCTGATCCCCTTAGCCACAAGGGCCACATCTAACTCCCTCTTAAATATAGCCAATGAACTGGCCTCAACTACCCTCTGTGGCAGAGAGTTCCAGAGATTCACCACTCTCTGTGTGAAAAAAGTTCTTCTCATCTCGGTTTTAAAGGATTTCCCCTTTATCCTTAAGCTGTGACCCCTTGTCCTGGACTTCCCTAACATCGGGAACAATCTTCCTGCATCTAGCCTGTCCAACCCCTTAAGAATTTTATAAGTTTCTATAAGATCCCCTCTCAATCTTCTAAATTCTAGAGAGTATAAACCAAGTCTATCCAGTCTTTCTTCATAAGGCAGTCCCGACATCCCAGGAATCAGTCTGGTGAACCGTCTCTGCACTCCCTCTATGGCAATAATGTCCTTCCTCAGATTTGGAGACCAAAACTGTACGCAATACTCCAGGTGTGGTCTCACCAAGACCTGATGTTTCGGGTCGAGCCCTTTCTTCAGACGAAGGATCTCAAGGCAGCGCAAGCAGCCACGTTAGGTCGCGCTTGCTGCATGGAGTCGCATGCTGGTGGGACAGGCCCTTAAGAATTTCATTGTTCTGTAGTTGGTCCACATGACAAATAAACACTCTTGACTCTCTTCACAACAAATCATATCATGTGCATTCCTCCACGTCATCTTTCTTTGTACACAGATGTTCTGTGTTTCGTGATTCCATGGGGGCATCCACTCAACCGTGCAGCTTCGGAACATTTTGTTTCCTTCCAAACTTAGTCAAAAGCTGGCAATCAAGAACTGTCATCCAAATTGATGAAGTACTGGGAAAATTAAAGGTGAATTTGCACCGTATTCCATCTCATTTCCTGGCACTGTGACTTCTTGCGATCCTGCGGTCATTTTCATGTGTAGGAAGGAACCGCAGATGCATGTTTAGACCGAAGATAGTCACAAAATGCTGGAGTAACTCAGCAGGTCAAGAAACATTCTGGCGAAAGGTTGACGTTTTGGGTCGAGACCCTTCTTCAGATTGAAAGTCAGGGGAGAGGGAAACTAGAGGTATGAAAAGGTTCAGAACAAATCAAAGCCAGTTCCATGATGACTCAAGGGAAAGTGGAGCCTACAGTGGTCAATTGTTGGCTGTGGAAGAGGTGATAACGAGTTTCATACCCATTCCAGAATTGGCACGGTTGCTGAGGCCTGCTCGGTGGGTTGGTTCCTTAAACTCTATCCTAAACTGGTCTTGGTCCAATCTTTCCTGATCCAACCACATTGACACTGGCCAAGAAAGCATACCAATGCCTCTACTTCCTCAGAGAAATGCGAGGAGTTGTATTTTAGGAAGTCTAACATGGGCAGGACCTACACAGTGAATGGCAGGGCTCAGGGGAGTGTTGTGGAGCAGAGGAGTGTAGGTACATAGTTCCTTGAAAGTGGTGTCACCGTTGTATAGGGAAGTCAAGAAGTCTTTTGGCACATTTAGAGTATTGTGTATTAGTTTTGGTCACCATGTTATAATAAAGATGCTAAGCTTGAAAGGGTTGAGAAAAGATTTACCAGGAAGTTGCCAGGACTCGAAGGACTGAGCTATATGGCGAGGTTGAGCAGGCTTGGACTTTATTATTTGGAGTGCAGGAGGGTGAGAGCTGATCTTATAGTGGTGAACAAAATCATGAGAGGAATAGATCGGGTAAACGCAGTTCATTATATGATCTTGAAGATAATGTGTGCTGTAATAACATACAACATTCGGGGAAACAGAGGCAGGAAACATGTTCCCGATGTTGTGGGAGTCCAGAACCAGGGGCCACAGTTTAAGAAGAAGGAGTAAGCCGTTTACAATGGAGACGAGGAAACACTTTTTCTCATAGAGAGTGGTGAGTCTGTGGAATTATCTGCCTCAGAGGGTGGTGGAGGCAGGTTCTCTGGATGCTTTCAAGAGAGAGGGCTCTTAAAAATAGCGGAGTCAGGGGATATGGGGAGAAGGCAGGAACGGGGTACTTATTGGGGATGATCAGCCATGATCACATTGAATGTCCAAAGGGCCATTCTGGCTCAAAGGGCCAAAAGGCCTACTCCTGCACCTATTGCCTATTTTCTATTGAAAACTATGTGTATAATGCAGGCTTAATTGCTTACTGTGATGTTTTGGTTGGGAAGCAGAACTACTTAAAAGTTACTATGGAAATTGTCAACAGAAAAAAAGCTGTCTTGGATTTAAACAGTATAAAGGACATACATTGTTTCAATGTTACCTATCTACAGTAATCAGACACCATTGTCTCTTAAGAACACAGGCAGTCAGTTTCACCCCAGGAAGCTATTGAAATTGACAAGCAACCCTTCAATTGTTATTTGCAATGTCACATACGGCCTTAAGTAGGCGGGCCCAAGCTACTTTATATCTCATTGGAGATCCTCGGACTATCTTTATTCGGACTTTACCGGACTTTATCTTGCACTTAACATTATTGCCTTTATCATTTATCTGTACACTGTGGATGGCTCGATTGTAATCATGTGTTGTCTTTCCACTGACTGGTTAGCACGCAACAAAATATTTTCACTGTACCTCGGCACATGTGACAATAAACAAAACTAAAGTATTTTTAGCTTGCAGCAACAAAAATAAACTCATAGCAAAGTAAAAGACCTGTATTTCTGAAAATGCTGCAGGAAAAAGAACTTTGTTATTATGAGTCTGTAGATTTCTAGCCCCCAACCCCGTATCCCTCATTGATACAATTATCGTAATAGTGCAATTTTCAATAGCACAGGATTTCTGAGAATCGCAACTATCATGTTATGGCAGATCGACCTAGATTACGGTAATACTACGCAATTTGTGATATTTACTGCAGATGGATAGTTCCATTTAGTGTTGTTTAGTTTAGAAATACAGTGCGGACACTGGCCCTTCAGCCCATCGAGTTCGCGCCAACCAGCGTTCCCCGCACACTAGTACTAACCAATGCACACCAGGGACGTTTTACAACCATAACCTGTAGTGGCCACCATGCCGCCCAGACTGTTCAAACTCTCTTCAAATTTGTAAGTATTATTTGGTATCTCCGCATCATGGGCAGTTCCAACAACCTATGGACTTATTGAAGCAACAAACTGTCTGCTGGAAGAACTCAGCAGCTCCACTGGTGTGTGCGAGGGTTTTTTGTTTTCAATTGAAACCTGTATCAAGAGTCCGAAATGTCCCAAATTATTGTCCGAAATGTCCAAAACAGAACAATGAAATTCTTACTTGCAGCAGCACGACAGAATATGTAAACACAGAACTGTAAACAATATAATAAACCATAAAAACATACACATACACTCGTGTAATATACATACATACATACATACATCGTTCGTGGATTTCCCTCGAGGTCGAGGATGATGGTCTATGTTCTGTTGTTTTTATGGACTCTCAGGTGGATCATGAATCCAATCCTGGCTTTTTTGTGCTGCTCACAGAACGAAGACGCCTGTGCGTGTGTTTGACGTGTACTTGCTGTTGCACTCCAAGAAGCAAACGGTCCTTCACAAATCAATCAACTAATTCCAATGGCAATGGAACCAAGACAATTGTAGCTGATAGATGTGTTGCAGCCTTCATCCACCTTCACAGCCGATGAGTTCAAGATAACTTCGTCCGCCTAGTCTGCCGTTGAGGTCTTGTAGGTTGGATCGTTCTTAGTCTGGATCCTCATCCTCGACCTTACCTCCATCGGTGGCCCTACCAGAAGCTGGTGCTTCCGACGGCATCGCTCTCGGAATCATCGGGACACGCAAGCTTCTTCACGATCCGACGAGGGTACATACATACACATGCATGTACACATATACATACACATGTTTTATGTGTGTGTGTGTGTATACATACAAACACACACACACACACACCAAACCACCAAACAATAATAGTCAAAAAGACAAAGCCAATGCCTCATCCCTTTCCATCTGAACCTTCCCACTGCAACCGCAGGAGATGCAACACCTGTCCCTCTACCTCCTCCCTCGACTGTCCAGGGACTCCGACAGTCCTTTAAGAAGGAACTGCAGATGCTGGACAATCTAAGGTACACAAAAATGCAGGAGAAACTCAGCAGGTGCATCAGCATCTATGGAGCGAAGGAAATAGGTAACGTTTTGGGCCGAAACCCTTCTTCAGACTGATGGGGGGAGGGGGGGGGTCGGGGAGAAGAAAGGAAAAAGGAGGAGGAGGAGGAGCCCGAGGGCTGAGGGAGAGATAGGAAGTGGAGGAGACAGCAAGGGCTAACAAAATTGGGAGAATTCAATGTTCATGCCCCCAGGATGCAGACTCCCCAAGCTCAGCACTTCAACTCCCCCTCCCATTCCGTATCCGACCTCTCTATCCTGGGTCTCCTCCATGGCCACAGCGAGCCCCACCGGAAATTGGAGGAACAGCACCTCATATTCCGCTTGGGGAGTCTGCATCCTGGGGGCATGAACATTGACTTCTCCAAATTTTGTTAGCCCTTGCTGTCTGAAAAAGGGTTTCGGCCCGAAACGTTGCCATATCCTCCGCTCCATAGATGCTGTTGCACCCGCTGAGTTTCTCCAGCATTTTTGTGTACCCCGACAGTCCTTTCAGGTTAGGCAGAGGTTCACTTGCACCTTCTCCAACCTCATCTACTGTGTCCGTTGTTCAAGATGTGGACTCTTATACATCAGCGAGACCAAACGTAGACTGGACGATCGTTTCGCTGAAAACCTTCGCTCAGTCCACCTGAACCAACCCGATCTCCCGGTTGCCAAACACTTTAATTCCGCTTCCCATTCCCACACTGACCTTTCTGTCCTGGGCCTCCTCCATCATCAGAGTGAGGCTAATCACAAATTGGAGGAACAACATCTCATATTTCACTTGTGCACTTTACAACCCAGTGGTGTGAATTTCTCTAACTTCAAGTAACGCCTGCATTCCCTCTCTCTCCATCCCTCCCCCACCCAAGTCGCAACCGTTTCCTGTTCTCACCTAGCAAACAGCTAACAATGGCCTGTTTCCTTTATCATCATTACTTGTTAGTATATCTTTCATTTATTTGTTCTATATCTCTCTGCGCCACTGTCTATATCTCTCATTTCCCTTTCCCCTGATTAGTCTAAAGAAGGGTCTCGACCCAAAACCTCACCCATTCCTTCTCTCCAGAGATGCTGTCTGTCCCGCTGAGTTACTCCAGCATCTTATGTCTACCTCCAAGTCTACATAGTTCAGAGCTTATTTGGAGGTTGTAGTGTTTAATAGTAAGATTAAACGAGAACTTACCAGTTTGAAGTTTGATCTGTATTTTATGAGGAGTTACGATGAGGGATTACGTGAAGAAGCCCGTCCCAGGACGCGTTGCGGCATAACTTCAAAGCAGCGGTGTGGAATCACAGACAGACACGTATTTGAAGTAACATAGTGAAGAATAAAGAGACATCAATTATCAGTTTGATCCATGTAATGAGGGTGGGAGCGGAGGGCACGTAATCCCTCATCGTAACTCCTCATAAAATACAGATCAAACTTCAAACTGGTAAGTTCTCGTTTAATCTTACTATTTTACTTCGGAGTCACGTGAGTGATTCCGTGAAGATTTCAAAGCTCTGTGATTTCAAACCGTGTAACAGTTTATATCACTCGCTGCCGAAGCCTTTGAGGGAGGAAGCGTGTTATCATAATCAACCAATGATTCTGTTTATAGAAAAACCCAATGGTATTTTACAATAACACTGAAGATTTTTAAAAATGCTCCCCTTGGCTAATTTGAATATTTGCAGATTGGAATCTTTCCTGCAAATGAAAAACAGGTTTTGTCAACAGTTTATAATAAATTATTTCTCTCTGAACGTTTTACCCCCACTATTCTGCTGGAGCCAGGATGTGGTTTATAGGTACGTCCATTCTTTTGCCGTTGACGTGGAAGCTTCTCCTGTGGGATGACAACTTTGACATGTTAGTTTTATCCCAAGAGCTTTAACCTGCTTGAGCCATTTCAAAAAAGGCTTGTTACCCGACCACAAGGTTTTTTGTAACCAACCCACAAGGCTTTTCATCTCCCTCGCATAATTAGGTTGTGTCTATGTAAGGTAAAAAAGGGTCTTGGTACATTACCGTGTTCTCTGGCGGGTAAGCCCGGATTTTATGACTGGATAAAGTATTCCTGGTCTGGTTTGACCATTCCCTGGACAAATGATAGAGATCTGGTCTGAAGCTGTGAGCATGGTGTCCAGTTGAAATAGGAGTAGTGACTGGACCCTCTGTGCTGCTCCATGTGCCTTTAACATATGTTTTAGTGCATAGAAGGTTCAGGTTTCGGACTCTGGCTGGTGGGATCCCCTGAAGTGTGGTTAACCACTGTGACATCCCATATATAGGTGTACATTGTCTAGGGGTTTAGAGTTTTAATACCCTTCATTACCACCAGCCAGTGACCCCATGGCCTGTTGTCCTGTAGCTGTTTTGAAAAAGAACAGGCAGGGCAATTCTAGCTGTGTTGATGGCACTGTAGCCGAATCCTTCATCATGATGAAGGTTCTCCAGGAATTCCAGTTCGTAGTACCTGATTCGGATGAGTAGGTTTTCCCCTTTATCCTTGCAGTACTTCTCTTGATGCTGGACAAGTGTTGTAGTCCAGTGGATGTTCAAAAGGATGCTGACATGGTGTCGATTATTCAGTATAACAATCCCAGTCCCAGACGTTTGCGCAGAATCTGCAGCTCAGGAGCTTATTTTCTCATGGCACAGTTGATTTGTGTCCGGCTCCGATTGTTAATAATCCTGGGTACTGGAAAAAACTCCATGCAAGTTGATTGTTCAGTATAACAATCCCAGTCCCAGAGGCTTGCGCAGAATCTGCAGCTCAGGAGCTTATTTTCTCATGGCACAGTTGATTTGTGCCCGGCTCCGATTGTTAATAATCCTGGGTACTGGAAAAACTCCATGCAAGTTCCAACAATCATGTCATAGCGTAAGTTCTGAAACAGAATCCTTTTGTACTGTGCGTTGTTCTCGATTGGTGAGGCAGAAGGGAAAAAATACATAGAATTAATTTCACCAATGCAACATGAACGCATTTGTCTATCAATATTATAAATATATTGTTGAATGACAACATGACCTATAGGTCAGAAAAGTTAATATATATAGCTGACAAGCTTTCTGCTGGCACTATCTGTCCCAGAGAAATTTTTTTATATATATGAGGATTCCACTGCCCCAGGGTCTGGTTTCCCCCCGCGACATACATAGGACATCCCCGAACCTCTGGTGATATAGCATTGATGCAAATAATCGATATCAGATTCACATTCCATTTTAATTGTCATTGTCAGTGTGCAGTACAGAGACAATGAAATGCATGGTATAGCTTGATAGCTTTGTTAAACTTTATATGAAAACATCTACTTGATGTTGTCCTTAATTTTTGTGACCTGGTGTCTGTCACTGTATTTTGCTTACCAGGCAGGTAAGTTGTTGATAGTCCAATACCTCTATGGATATACCATTGCCAAATTGTTTTGACCAACTTGTCATATGATACCGACTTTATGCTGCCATATGGTTAATATAGGCCACCTCCATAGTGTAGTTTATTTATACCCATACATGCAAGTGCTTAAACTCATGAATTTCACCCGAGCATTTTTAGATACTTAATGCCCAGTGTAAGTGGTAACCCCACCACTGTCTTTCTGATATTATTTCAGTCGGTAACTTCATGAGATGCTCAATGACAACCTATATGTTGTTCTTGATACTAACATCTGAATCATGTAGACAGAAAATGGTATCATTTTCCCCCAATTACTCTGTTATTTGTCGAGTAGTTGGTAGTTTGACCATTAATTTGTCCCTTGTTTGTGCCAATTCAACTATGTTGTCTCTTGGCAACATTATAGTTACGTGGACTGAATTAATATGAAAGCCAAGATAGTCCAAGAAAGCGCTCTATATGCTGGTAGGAACCAGACCCACCTACCTCCATGGTTATTGGCGGGGTTGTGATTTTTTCTTTTTGAGTGTTCTTCCCTGTCGACGTGCTGGCGATGTTGGGGGGAGGCGCATTTTCCAGGGGGTCCGCTGCAGGCCCTGACCTAAAAAAGGTCTCTGGGGATAGTGCGGCCCACAGCTTTGACCAGTCGGATGTTCGGGCCGCCGACTGGTAGATACAGTGGTGTGCTGCCGCCTGGGTGGAATGAAGAGCTTTGGTATGTTCACTGCCGGTGGTGCCCTCATGAGGCTAAAGGTCTTGGACGCCTCCTCCATCTCTTTGAGCTGTTTGTTCAAGTCCTTCCCAAATAAGAATGAGTCGGTCTCTACTGATGGAGTTTTGCATAAACCTGCAAATTTAGGATTGAGGGCCGGCTTGATGTTGTCTCTTCTTAGGTTATCCAACTCATATTGTGTCGTGCACATGAGTGCCAGGACATCCTGTTGGTGAGTGGTCATCTCTACGGTCTCGACTCCCCGCGCATAGGCTTTTATAGCTGCCGTGAGGAGGCGAAGTATGCGCTGTAGTGTGACCTCCTCTCTCCAAATCTGTCCGTGCAGAGGTTTGTTGGAGAGATGATTTATGCTGGCAGCCATCCTTGGCTCCAGCGGTGCTCCAACCCGTGGGGTAGCGACAAAGCGGCTTACAACCCCTAGCAGCTCTTCCTGCACACCCTGCTCTCTTTCGGCTCCTTCCGCCTGCCCCATACTCAGACCAGCCTGCCCCTGGTCACCAATGCTAACCTCCCATTCCTGGTCCGAGGTCGCAAAGGGAGGTGCCGGACTCAGCACCATGGAGGGGGCGCCTGTCCTGTCTGTCCGAGAGCGCTGCTGCTCTCGGTAGACCATCCCCTCCAATAGCTGCTGGATGCAGCTTAGGCGGCTGTCTCTCCCCCGCTTTGGGGTGGACATTTCCCCCCTCCGACGAGTCGGAGGCGACCGGCCGTTTGGCTTCCTAGCCCCTTTCCCAGTCCGCCGTGCAGGCTCTGGCGAGACTGGCTTGGCTCGGTCTCAGGGATAGCGAAAAACGCTCTGCGAGCGACGCTGCCGCCGGTTGCTGCCCCGCTGGTAGAGTTGGAGCGGGGCAGTACCTCTTTGCAAGGTTTGCGTTGTGTTCCTGAACTATGTAATAAAAACACAACTGCAAACTTACCTTTGGAATGCCCAAGAGCTGCTCCTGTAGTTCAGGCGGCAGTCTCTCCTCCTCCTGGGTGGAGAGACTTCCCAATCTGATGTTGGCTCCACCGCCGGGTTTTCCACACATCCAGCCCGTTGCTCAGGCGCTAGCGGGCTGGCTAGGTCCCGGTGTCGGGTTTGTGGACCGCCCCCTAAGCGGTCCTACCGCCTGTTGCTGCCCAAAGACGTCGTTTCGTCGGGCAGGTGCAGCATTTCCCTCCCAGCCCGCAGCTGATGCTGACGGGCTTGGTACAGAGTTGGGAGCGGGGCGCTGATAGCGGTCCTCGCTCTCCCTTTCTCCTCGGGCTGCTGCACTCGGGCTGCTGCTCACCTGCACTCGGGCTGCAGCGCACTCTACGCCAGCACTGCTCCGTGGGTCCCCTTAACGGCTCCAGCAAAAGTCGGAAGCCTCCTCCCGCCCGCCTGCCTGCCTCACCTGGACAGTCCTTGAGGGCGAGCGAGGACTGAGGGGAACCCCAGCGCAGTGCTAGCCCTGCGCCGATGTCGCCCCTGAGGACAGTTACCGGCACCCGCACCATGGTCCTGCCGGTGAGTCCTAGTTGCGTCTTCCTCCCCTCCCGACAACGGAAAAAACTCCTCCCGGAGTCCAAGGGGCCGCTTGCTTGCCCTGCAGGGAGCAAACAGACGCAAAGGCTGTAAAGTAAAGGTAAGTACTTACCTAAACTTTAACTTTTCTCGTTTCTGCGGGAGCCCTGTCTCCCGTGCTGCCGCTTGGCCTGCTGAAACGTAAATGCCGCAACGCGTCCTGGGACGGGCTTCTTCACGGAATCACTCACGTGACTCCGAAGTAAAATAGCCTGATGGTTGTGGGGAAGCAGCTGTTCCTGAACCTGGATAAGGACAATTTACAACCTTTACCAAAGCCAATTAACTTACAAACCTGCACATCATTGAGATGTGGGAGGAAACCGGAGCACTCGGGGATAATCCACTGCAGTCACAGGGAGAAGGTACAAACTCCATACAGACAGCACTTGTGGTGTGGATCGAAACTGGGTCTCTGGCGCTGTGAGGCAGCAACTCTACCGCAGCGCCACCCAAAATACCACCTCAATATGGTAACCGCGAAGGGCGTGGGTAAGGTTCTATGCAGAACTGGCCACCCGCAGAAGGGACAGATGACAATGAGTTACACGGTTCCATTCACTGCGGAAGAAGACCGTGGGAAGGTCTGGTGTGTTAGTGCCCATGAAAAGGCCTGCTGTTAGTGTGTAGCCATTCAGAATGAGTGAGCCTCTATGTGTGTAATACTATCCTCTCAGCAGCTGTGTTTATCTTGCTCTGCGTTTATATGAAATAAAAACTTCTGTGCATCGTCACAGAAGCAATATTAAGTCTGATGGCATAAGCAGATAGTCTTTAGACTTTAGATTTTAGACTTCAGGGATAGAGTGCAGTAACAGGCCCTCTGGTCCACCGATTCCACGCCGACCAGCGATCACCCCATACGCTAGCGCTAGCTACCCTACTCAGTAGGGACAATTTACAATTTTACCAAAGCCAATTAACCTACAAACCTGCACGTCTTTGGAGTGTGGTAAGAACGTACAAACTCCGTATAGACCAGTGGTTCCCAACCTTTTTTTGGCCATGCCCCACCTAATCACCTCTAAAATCCTGATGCCCCCCCCCCCCCTTGCTTTCCCTTGAGAGAAAAAGGAGAAAATAGATATTATAAGGGTAACTTAGCAAAAGCTCTTTGAATCGCATTTCTAAATCCAATTCAATAAATAAGGTTCTCCCATGACCTCGCGTGCTTCGTGCGACGTGCATGAAGAGCGATGGCGCGGTGATTATGTAATAACTATACAATAAAGACCTTTTTAACCCCAAAAAAATATTTACTCAAAATAACATCTGAAACATAAACTACATATGTTTACCTGATGGAAAATCCCAAAAAATAAAAATCGAAAATTTGGACCCAGACCTCCTCAGTCGCACTCAATTGCCCCCCTTAAAAATCAAATTGCCCCCCTGTGGGGCGTACGCCCCACGTTGGGAACCACTGGTATAGACAGCACCCACAGTCCGGATCGAACCTAGGTCTCTGGCTGCTCTACCACTGTGCCCACCCAACTTTGGGAATGGGTGTTTTTTAAGCCCAGTGCTGCAGCAGCAGTTGTTGCCTTACAGCGCCAGAGGCCTGGGGTCGATCCTGACTGCAGGCGCTGTTTGAATGGAGTTTGCACGTTCTCCCTGTGATCGCATGGGTTTTCTCCGGGTGCCCCGGTTTCCCTCACACGCCAAAGAAGTGCAGATTTGGAGGTTAATTGGCTTCAGTAAAGAAAATTGTAACTTGTCTCCCGAATGTAGGATAGAACCAGTATACGGGTGATTGGTTGGCGCAGACCCGGTGGGTGAAGGACCCGTTTCCACTGTCTAAAGTCACCCTGCTTCTTTCCCCTCCTGTGTACACTCATCTCCCATCCCTGAGTCCCTCATATCCCTTTTAATCTACTTTAGCTTTTGGTTTAAATTTAAGTTTATTATTGTCGCTTGTACCGGAGGTACAGTGAAAAGCTTTGCTTTGTATGCTACCCACTCAGATCAGATAATACCACACATAAATACAATAAAGTAAAACTCAAGTACAACAGGTAGAGGAAAGGAAAAAATACAGAGTGCAGAATATAGTTCTCAGCATTGTAGCGCACCAGTTCCTTGGACAAAGCCCAATGTCCGCAGTGGGTTAGAGGTGAATCGGACAGTACCCCTGCTTACAGAAGGACCTAAGCATTATAATTCAGAAGCATTATAACAGAGGGGAAGACGCTGATCCCAAAACTGGTGTGTCTTCTGACGGATGGGAGCAGGGAGAAGAAGGAATGACCGGGATGGAACAAGTTTTTCCCGCTGAGTTACTCTAGCATTTTGTGTCTACCTTTGATTTAAACCAGCATCCGCAGTTCTTTCTGACAATTTTTTTTCCCCTTCCTTCCTTCACCCGTTCCACTAATATTCCTTCCTCCGATTTTGCATTTCCCTCCTCTTTCCTCCTCATCTAATACTCTCCTTTTCACCTCTACCTATTGTCACGTATTTCACCCATCTATCCATCATGTTTTCCCTCCCTCTCACATGTATCTATGAATTTGAAGGAAGGTCTCGACCTGAAACGTCACCTATCCATTTTCTCCAGCGATGTTGCCTGACCTGCTGAGTTACTCCAGCACTTACCAGTGTTTATCTACCTATCATTTGCCAGGCCTAGTTTCTCCCCCAACTCTCTTTTGCAGTTTTCCCCCTACTCCAAACAAAGTTCCTGACCTGAAAGGTAATCTGTCCATTCTCTTCAGAAGTGCTGCCTGACCCGTTGAGTTAAGTTTAGTTTAGAGATACAGCGTGGAAACTGGCCCTTTGGCTCACGTCAACCAATGATCCCCGTACACTAATGCCCCTGTCCCACTTAGGAAACCTGAACGGACACCTCTGGAGACTTTGCGCCCCTCCCAAGGTTTCCGTGCGGTTCCCAGAGGTTTTTGTCAGTCTCCCTACCTGCTTCCACTACCTGCAACCTCCAGCAACCACCTGCAACCTCCGGGAGCCGCAAGGAAACCTTGGGTGGGACGCAAAGTCTCCAGAGGTTTCCGATCAGGTTTCCTAAGTGGGACAGGGGCATAACACTGTCCTACACTCTAGGGACAATTTACAAGTTTACCAAAGCCAATTAACCTTCAAACCTGTACATCTTTGGAGTATGGGAGGAAACGGGAGCACCCGGAGAAAACCCACGCACTCATGGGGAGAACATACAAACTCCATATAGACAGCACCCGTAGTCAGGATCGAACCTGGCTCTCTGGCGCTGTAAGGCAGCAACTCCACTGCTGCGCCACCGTGCCGTCTGCAGCACATTGTGATTTGGCTTATACCTGTAAACTGTGCATGAGTTCTACAGAGGTTCTGCAACTTGAAATAATACTTTATGGTACTTTATTGTCACATGTGGAATTAAGATGTGATTAGTAAAACTCCATGGTGCTTGAGGTCCTGAACTGCCACAACTTTGTATATTTTTACTTTGCAATATTTCCGGTAGATTTTTATAGCAGTGTTTATATTGGAAATGTTTCCCCATGTTTTTAAAATTATTAGTATTAACATTTGTGAAAAGAGATCAGGAGCCAATTAATTCAAGAGAAAAAAAATATTCAAAGAAATTTAAATGCAGCGAATCTTTTCCGAGTGAATCTGTTTTTTTATCTTCATTGACACTTGTAGTGACTAGAATGGGACCTGCTTTTATTAAACATGGTAAACAGTACAGCACAAGAACAGGTCCTTTGGCCCACAATGTCTGTGCCGGACATGATACCAGGACTTATTCTTTTCACAGCTTTTCACCAAAGCTTTTCACTGTATCTTGGTACAGGTGACAATAAAATAAACTAAACTAAACTAAACTCTTATCTGCGTTCGCATTATCATGTCACTCCATTCCTTGCATATCCATGTGTATCTAAAAGTTATTAAATGCCACTATGGTACCTGCATCCACCACCACCCCTGGCAGTGAGTTCCAGGCACCCAACACTCTGTGTCAAAAGCTTTCAATATAGACAATAGACAATAGGTGCAGAAATAGGCCATTCGGCCCTTCGTGCCAGCATCGCCATTCAATGTGATCATGGCTGATCATCCACAATCAGTACCCCATTCCTGCCTTCTCCCCATATCCCTTAACTCCGCTATCCCCAAGAGCTCTATCTAACTCTCTCTTGAAAGTATCCAGAGAACCGGCCTCCACTGCCCTCTGAAGCAGAGAATTCCACACGCTCACAATTCTCTGTGTGAAAAAGTTTTTCCTCATCTCCGTTCTAAATGGCTTACCCCTTATTCTTAAACTGTGGCCCCTGGTTCAATGTAAAAGAATGCAGGAGATTGGGGTTGAGGGAATGACAGATCAACCATGATTGAATGACAGAGCAGACTTGATGGGCCGAATGGCCTAATTCTGATCCTATCACACATTTCCATTGTACTATATTCTTCTCACCTTAAAGCTATGCCCTCCAGTATTCGATATTTCTATATTTGGTAAAAGGTTCTAACTGCCTACCCTATCTATGCCTTCCATCATTTCATAGATGTTCTCCTTGCAATCTCTGGTGTTCCAGAGAAAACAAACCAAGCCCATTCAGCCTCTCCCTTTAGCTAATACCCCCTAATCCAGGCATCATACTGGTAAAATGTAGAAACAAGGAACTGCAGGTGCGAGTTTACACCAAACATAAACACAAAGTACTGGAGTAACTCAGTGGGTCAGGCATCATTTCTGGAGAAAACGTTTTGGGTCGGGACCCTTCTTCAGATTTGAACCTAAATATCAACAAACCATTTTCTCCATCGCAGTGATGCTGCCTACCCACTGAGTTTCTCCAGCACTTTGAGTCTATCATTCTGTTAAACCTCTTCTGCACCCTTTCCCAAGCCTCCACATCCTTCTTATAATGGGACAACTAGAATTGTACCTAATACTCCAAATGCAGCTTGAAGAGAGTCCTATAAAGCTGCAGAGTGACTTCCTGACTCAATGCCCCGGCTAATGAATATATCATTGATGGTGACAGGTAACTGGTGCAGAAGGGGAGTTGAGGCCTGGCTTAGATGTTGAATGCTGGCGCCTGGAGGGGCAGAGTGGCCTACTCTTCCACCTCTCTATGTTCCTTATACATTCTTTTAGGAAGGAGATGAGGAGGAATTCCTTTAGTCAGAGGTTGGTGAATCTGTGGAATCTGCCTTGTTGTGCAAGAGACCCAGGTTCAATCCTGACCTCGAGTGCTGTTACATCCCAAAAATGCGTAGGTTTATAGGTTTATTGGCCCTCTGTAAATAGTCTGAATGGGTGATCGATGGTAGGCGTGGACTCGGTGGGCCATGGGGGTTGTTTCCATGCTGTATCTCTAAAACCAAACTAAATGAAAGGGCTTTGAATTGTTAAACCTCTGATTCGGAGCAAGACCACTACCAAACTTCAAACTGCAAACTGCCTGACTTGTTCTGGGGGAATTTGGGTTTTGTTTTGTGTTTGGACTATAACATTTGGGTTTTTTATCCATTTAACTTTTTTTATGCGTGTTTGTTATATTATCTATTCATAAGATCATAAAATTATAATTGATAGGAGTGATTGGACATCCAAGGCCAAGGCCTGCTCTATCTCCCATTTGCTCACCATTTTTAACTCTCCTTCCCACACTGCATTTAGAAACATAGAAACATAGAAATTAGGTGCAGGAGTAGGCCATTCGGCCCTTCGAGCCTGCACCGCCATTCAATATGATCATGGCTGATCATCCAACTCAGTATCCCGTACCTGCCTTCTCTCCATACCCCCTGATCCCCTTAGCCACAAGGGCCACATCTAACTCCCTCTTAAATATAGCCAATGAACTGGCCTCAACTACCCTCTGTGGCAGAGAGTTCCAGAGATTCACCACTCTCTGTGTGAAAAAAGTTCTTCTCATCTCGGTTTTAAAGGATTTCCCCCTTATCCTTAAGCTGTGATTTGTTGGTTATTGATTTAAAATTGGAGGATTAAATGTTCATACCGTTGATGATAAGCTACCCAAGACAGGGATATACTAGAGACACAACGTGGAAACAGGCTCTTCGGCCCACCGAGTCCATGCCGACCAGCGATCACCCCACCCAGCACACAAGAGATAATTTACAGAATTAACCTACAAACCCGCAGTGTGGGAACAAACTGGAATACCCAAAGAAAAGCCACAAGTTCACGGGGAGAATGCACAAACTCTGTACAGACAGCATCCGTACAGTCAGGATTGTGTGGGGAACTGGCACTGTAAGGCAGCAACTCTACCGCTGTGCCACCGTGCTGTGATTAAAGGAATGAAAGGAACTAGGAATCACAGAAACAGAAAAGGCTTTTGGATTTGCCATGTGGGAATTGTAAGGGAAAACTGAACGTGCCCGGATTTGGTGGGTGACTTGGGAGGATTGTGTTACTGTAAGTCACTCCGAGGGTTCATGGGCTGAGGTTTGTAACATGTGCAACTAATTTGGGAACAGTTTGGGCTCATCTTTCGTGGTGGGACTGTGCGTGGTAATGGCTGGTTCTGTTCAATGACCCAGCGCTGGGACCAGCAAGACGTAAGTCATAATAATAATACAGAATTTAATAAGAGTAAAATACATAGAATCGGAATAAAATAAATAATAAAGACATCACCAGTACACAAATTAAAGACAGAATTCGATCCAAAGACAAAAAAATCAAAAAACACAATGTGAAGAGAGAGCAGCGGCAGCTAAACCGCGCCAGCGTCCACTCTCCCTTCCGACAGCCATCTTGGACACAAACTAAAATAATCACTTACACACAAAAATCATCCCCCCACAATGGTTACCACTGTGGGGGAAGGCACAATGTCCAGTCCCCATCCCCAGTTCTCCCAAAGTCAGGCCTATTGAGGCCTCCGCTATTGCCTCTACGGAGGCCCGATGTTCCTGGCCGTTCTGGCCGGGTGCTGTTGCCCCGGCGTCGGGAGAGTCCTCTCAGCGGCTGGGCCACCTGGAACGGCCGCTTCCTTACCGGAGACCGCGGCTTCCGAAGCCGACAAGGCCGCGCCGGTTTGGAGCTCCCAGGCTCCCGATGTTGAAGTCGGCGCCGCCCGCTCCGCTCCGCAGACCCGCAGCCCGGAGGTGTTGAACTCGGCGGTCACAGCTCACCAGAGCTCCAGCGCGTCGATCCAGCGCGGCGACCCAGGCAAGGCATCACCCGCTCCACTCCGCGATAGCGCTCCAGCGCTGTGCCGCCACCGAAGCCGAGGTGCTGGGCGGTCCCCGCCAGGAAACGGCGCTCCACGCCCGCTGGTAGGCCACGAGGACAGGTCGACGGGGCAGCCCGGAGAAAAAGCTGCCTCACCGACCAGGTAGGGACCTAGAAATATAGTTACCCCCTTCCCCCCACATTAAAAAGTCTATTTCTCCCACAAACAAAACACAGGACTCACGAGAACTACAAAAAAAAAGTGAATTAAACGGAGGGCTGCTGGTTAGCAGCCGTTCCCCAAGATGGCTCCTCCTCTCTGTCATAGGAGTCGAATTAGGCCATTCGGCCCCTCGACTCTACTCCGTCATTCAATGATGGCTGATCCATCTTCCCCTCTCAACCCCATTCTCCTGCCTTTGCCCCACGACCTTTGACACTCTTAGTAATCAAGAACCTATCAATGTCCTCCTGAAAAATACCCAATGACTTGGCCTCCACATCTGTCTGCAGCAATGCGTTCCACAAATTCCTCGACATCTCCATTCTCAAGGTACGTCCTTTTATTCTTATTTCTCATTACTGGAAATATCCTTTCCACGTCTACTCTGTTGAGGAGTCCCTGGTTTTATACCTGTGTTTTCAGCCCTCTTCTTGTACACCCATGACTGTGCAGCCAAGTACACAACCCTCTCAACATCATTCTCCCCCCCTTCACCCCATTACCTTTCACACCCTTACTAATCAAGATCTGTCAATCTCCGCTTTCAAAATACTTGGCCTCCAAATGGTAAATGTTTAATGGTGCTTTATCATAAGGTCCTAAGTGATAGGAGTAGAATTAGGCCATTCGGCCCATCAAATCTACTCCGCCATTCAATCATGGCTGATTTATCCCTCCTAACCCTATTCTCCTGCCTTCTCCCCATAACCTCTGACACCTGTACTAACCAAGAATCTATCTATGCCTTCAAAATACTCACTGACGGCCTCCACAGCCTTATGTGGCAAAGAATTCCACAGAGTCACCACCCTCTGACTGAAGAAATTTCTCCACATCTCCTTCCTAAAAGAACATAATTTAATTCTGAGGCTATGACCTCTAGTTCTAGACTCTCCCACTAGTGGAAACATCCTCTCCACATCCACTCTACCCAAGCATTTCACTATTCTGTACGTTTCAATGAGGTCTCACCTCATTCTTCTAAACTCCAGCGAGTACAGGCCCAGTGCCGACCGATGCTCATCATCGGTTGACTTACTCATGCCTGGGATCATTCTTGTAAACCTCCTCTGGACCCTCTCCAGAGCCAACACATCCTTCCTCAGATATGGTGCCCAGAATTGCTTTATAATCACATTAGCAAACGCATAGTGAAATGCTTTTTTTGCATATAGTGAAATTCTTACACACAGATAACATCATATTTTTTAATAATTCAATAAATTAATGTATTGTATTGCTGGTACAAAATTAAAACCAAAGTTTGTCATGCAATCAATGACAGTCCATTGAAGTTCATAGTTGCTGAGGTTAGTGTTGTGTTATTTTCGAGAGACTGATGATTATAGAGTCATAGAGTGTAGAAACAGGCCCTTCAGTGCAACTTACCCACACCGCCCAACATGCCCCATCTACAGTAGTCCCACCTGCCTATGCTGTAGTGTTCTGTGTTCCGTGTTCTATGACTTTAGAGTTTAGGCTTTAGAAACACGGTGTGGAAACGGGTCCTTTAGCCCACCAAGTGTGCACCGACCAGGGATCACCCCGTACAGTAGCACTATTCTACACACTAACCACAATTTACAATTTTATCCAAGCCAATTAATCTACAAACCTGTATGGGATGGAACTACTGATACTGGTTTACACCGAAGATAGACACAAAATGCTGAAGTAACTCAGCGGGTCGGGCGGCATTTAGGTGACGTTTTAGATCAAGACCTTTCTTCAGACACAAACCTACAAAGCTGTACATCTTTGAGATGTGGGAGGAAACTGGAGCACCTGGAGAAAATCCATGCTGTCACAGAGAGAACGTACTAACCCTGTCCAGACAGCACCCGTGGTCAGGATCGAACCTGGGTCTCCAGCGCTGTAAGGCAGCAACTCTACTGCTGTGCCACTCTGCTGCCCTATGTTCTAAGGCAATTTGTCAAAGTAAGGGAAATTTATAAAAAGTCAAATGCGGAGGTACGTTTAAGGAGAAAATCCACTCTGAGAGGAAACAAGTTGCTTAAAAGATATCTAATGCATAAACAGACTTGCCTAATGCTCTGTGGATGGTATGGTCATGTTGAGTGCTTATTCTTGATTAATAACTAAAATGGACATTTTTAAGTTGAAGGGCCTTTGCTTTGCAGATTGTGATAAATGTGAGCAATGTATAGAAATGTACACAGTGGTTTTGGCTTAGTGAAGGCGCTGAATGTAGGATCGCTCAGTATGATTTATTACCATTCAAAGCTCCCCAATAAACAAAGGATTGCTTGTAGACATTTTCTGCTGGGTGAGTTTTATCAACTTTAAACTTACGTCACCATCTTGTGCTTTTTTTAATCAACTCGTACATTTTTTGGCTCCTTTCCTAACACCTTTCAGTTCCATGCTGGCTTCTTATCTCTTCGATTTCTCAGCCTGCCTTTGGGTCTTTGAATGTCGGTGTGTTCCTGACACCCAGGCAAAGCAAAGGGGAAGACTTAGATTTCACCACCTCTCTGCACTTCCCATGGAGTCTGACAGCCAACAGCCAACACTTTCCACAAGTGTGATTATTGCTGGAGTCTATGCAGGATTTTGCTTTCTTTTGTCGCTGAAATGATTCCTTCATTTCCGAAAGGGACGCATTCCTGGAAAACATTTTAGAAAGTGAAATATGGTAAATTGCAAAAGATTTGGTGAATCGAGCTTTGTGCATTTCAGTGCAGTGAGTGGCATGCAAGAATGACTTTTTTGCCGTCAAGGGAAATCCTTCGAATATTGATGACACTCAACACAAACCATCGCACAAACCAACCTCCCTTCCATTGACTCCATCCACATTTCACGCTGCCTCGGCAAGGCCACCAGCATTATCAAGGACGAGTTGCACCCCAGTCACTTCCTCCGCACACCTCCAGGTTCAGGGACAGTTTCTTCTCAGCTGTTATCAGGCAAATGAACTATCCCACCAACAACTAGAGAGCAGTCCCGGACTACTATCTACCTCATTGGAGATCCTCAAACTGTCTTTGATCAAACTTTACTGAACTATATCTTGTACTAAATAGTTCTGCCCTTTATCCTGTATTTTTACATTGCGGACGACTCGATTGTAATCATGTATTGTCTTTCCGCTGACTGGTTAGCACACACCAAAAGCTTTTCACTGCGCCTCATTACATGTGACAATACACTAAACTAAACTAAACTGAAACATTCAATTGTTTAGTTCATTTTTATTGTCAGGTACAAAGCTTGTTTGTTGTGTGCTACCCGCTCAGCGAAACAACGAAACATGATCACAATCAAGCCATCCACAGTATACAGATACAGGATAAAGGGAATAACGTTTAGTGCAAGATATAGTCCAGTAAATTCCGATTCAAGTAAGTCCAAGGGTCTCCATATGAAGTAGGACCGCTCTCTAGTTGGTAAAAGAGTGGTCCTGACCGACCATCAATGTACAAAGTGTTCCTTTGTTCATTCCATCATGTAGAGTTGCTGTTTTATTGCCCGTCCCTTCTTGCTCCTAAACACAGAACAGTCCAGCACAGGAACAGGCCCTTCGGCTCATGTTGTCTGTGCTGAACATGATGCCAAGTTAAACAAAGATAAACTTCTTTGCTTACGTGTGATCTCCTCTGTTTGCATGTGATCCGTATCCTTTCATTCCCTGCTTTATATCTTGGCATCATGTTCGGCACAAACATTGTGGGCTGAAGGGCTGTGCTGTACGGGTCTATGTTTTATGTATGTGTATCCATGACCCTGTCAAAAAACCTTTTAAACGCCACTAGTATATCTGCCTCCACCACCATCCCTGGCAGCAAGTTCCAGGCACACACCATATTCTGTGAGAAATTAAACAAATATTCTGCACATCTCCTTTAAACTGCCCCCCTCACTTTAAAGCTATAATCTGTAGTTTTTGATACTTCCATCCCGGGAATATACTTCCATCCCGGTCACACTCAAACACCAATGTTCCACAGAAAACAACTCAGGTTTGTGCAAACTCTCCTGAGATCTAATACCTTCAAATCCAGACAGCATCCTGGTAAAGATAGACGCAAACGCTGGAGTAACTCAGCAGGTCAGGCAGCATCTCTGAAGAAAACGGACAGGTGACATTTTGGGTTGGGATGTTTCAGTCTAAGTCAGAGCCACGACCCGAAACGTCACCAATTTATTTTTCGCCAGAGATGCTGCCTCACCCGCTGAATTACTCTAGCATTTTGTGTCTATCTTTGGTATAAACCACCATCTGCAGTCACTTTTTATTACATTCATAGTATTCCGGTAAACTGCTACTGCAACCTCTCCAAAGCCTTCCTGTAATGGGTAACCAGGACTGCACACAGTGCTTCAAATGGAGCCAATTGAAGGGATTTATGGCACAGTTTATGACTGCAGGGACACTTATAGACGGGACATGAAGAATGGCTGATTTTCTTCATAGGAGCGGCATGGTGGCGCAGCGGTAGAGTTGCTACCTTAAGGGCCTGTCCCACGAGCATGCTACCTGTATGCAGCAAGCACGACCAAACCGGAAGCGGGGGCTGTGCGGAGTTCGAGTGATCCCCGTACAGGGCCGGTCCCACCAGCATGCGCCTGCATGCGGCGAGCGCGACCAAACCGGAAGCGGGGGCCGCGCGGAGGTCGATTGAGTGACGTGAAGTTTGAGCGAAGTCCGCGCGTGACGTACGGCCTCAAGGCGCTGCGTACGGCCCCGAGGCGGCTGTGGGCCGGCAGGCCATTGCCGCGCGGAATTTTTGAACACAGTCAGTTTTTCAGAGCCCCACGCGATGTCGGGACCAGCTCTGTACAACTCCATACGGCTCCGGCGATCGAAGTGGGACCGGCCCCGTGAGGCCGTACGGCTCAAGCGACCACATTAGGTCGCGGTTGCCGCATGCAGGCGCATGCTGGTGGGACAGGCCCTTTACATCACCAGAGGTTTAATAATGACTAAGGATACTGTCTGTACAGAGTTTGTACGTTCTCCCCGTAATCATGCAGGTTTTCTCCGGGTGCTCCGGTTTCCTCCCACACTCCAGAGACCTGCGGGTTTGTTGGTTAATTGGCTTCTGTAAAATTGCAAATAGTCCCTAGTATGTAGGTTGGTGATAGTGTACGTGGTGAGCGTGGGCTGAAGGGGCTGTTTCCATGCTGTATCTCTAACGTCTAAAATCTATATTTAAGATATGTAAAGGATAGCAAGCAGGAGAGTGTGTATGTTTTCAGTGGATTAATTCTACAACTCGCTGGGCCCTGATCCCCTGAATAGCCCTTGTTATTTGGCAGAAATTTCCAAGACAGGCAGGACCCATAGTCAGAATCAAATCCGGGTTTCTGGCGCTGTAAGGCAGCAACTCTACTGCTGTGCCACTGTGCTGCCCTGTTCTTTAGTTTAGTTTAGTTTATTATTGTCATGTGTACCAAGTTACAACGCAACTTCTCCAGCCCGTGTCGCAGGGTTGGAATGACCCGGAGCGGGGCCGTACATCGGCGTGGCTTCTTTCATGGCCGCGGGACATTCCAGCGCCCGCCGGGGGCTCCATCTTTGTGTCATTTATACCTGGAGTGGGGCCTACATCGTCCGGTGCAGCCTTAAATGGCCGTGGGACTTACCATCGCCCGCCTGGGGCTTCAACTTCGGGCGAAAAATGGAGAGCAGGGGAGAGAAAAGACTTTGCCTTCCATCACAGTGAGGAGGAGATTCACTGTGATGGATGTTTGTGTGAATTGAATTGTTTCTGTGTCTAGTAGGAATCGTTTTGTTTGTATGACTGTAGAAACGGAGTTTCGTTTGAGCCTCACTGTGGTTCAAATGACATGGAATAAATATTGTGTTATATTGTAAGAAACTTGTTGAACATGTGGATGTGTGGGAATATCTGCGTGTGTGTTCGTTCTCCTTTTAAAGAAATGCATAAAGATTACAAATCATGACAACTTAGTTTAGCTTAGAGATACTGAATGGATGCAGGCCTGCCGAGTCCACACCGGCCATCGATCACCTGTTCACTCTGGTTCTATGTTATACCACTTACTTCTCCACTCCATACACACTAGGGGCAGTTTGCAGAAGGTTAATTAAACTACAAACCTGCATGTTTTGGGAGTGTGGGAGGTACCTGGAGCACCCGGAGGAAACCCATGCGGTCAAAGGGAGAACGTGGATGAGAAAGTGGGATAACACAGAACGGTGTGAACAGGTGATGGAAGGTCGGCATGAACTCAGTGGGTCGAAGAGCCTGTTTTCATGCTGTATCTCAGAAACGAAATCAAACTGAAAAAATAAAGAATTGAATGGCCTCGTTTAATGTTATGTCTTAATTTGTTTACGGGATAAAAATGGCCAAAAAAAAACGTTTGTGGAAAGCAGTACGGTAGCTGTACAAGAGAGATGACAGATTTGTGTTCCTTGTGGCAAGACGCCTATAATGGCCTCATGGAAGCAATCAAACTTGCCCCAGTGTTAAGCTTGTGTTAGGCATCAGTGATTTTGGGATGTTCTGTCTCAGTTAGAGCTGTAGCAGCAACATGCATTTATTTAGCCCTACTTAACAGCATTGACCTTCCCTCCCAAGTTGCACAGGATCCTGGCCTGAAAATATATTAGCCGCTCGTTGTTCATCCCGGATGAAAACCCTTGAACTCGCTACTCAGTATTAGTCACAGTTATATAGCATGGAAACAGGTCATTTTGCCCAACTTGCCCATGCTGACCAACATGCCCCATCTACACTAGTCTCACCTACCTGCGTTTGGCCTATATCCCTCTAAACCTATCCTATCCATGTACCTGTCTAAATGTTTCTTAATTGTAGTGTTTACGAACTAGTACCTGCTTCAACTACCTCCTCCGGCAGCTCATTCCGTACACCCACCATCCTTTGTGTGAAAAGGTTACCCCTCAGGTTCCTATTAAAACTTTCCCCTCTCACCTTAAACCTATGTCCTTTGCTTCTCGATTCTGCGAATCTGGGCCAGAGACTCTGTGCGTCTACCCGATCTATTCCTCTCATGATTTTGTGCTACTCTATAAGATCACCCCTCATCCTCCTGCGCTCCAAGGAATAGAGTCCTAGCCTGTGTAATCTCTCCCTATAGCTCAGGCCCACGAGTCCTCATAAATCTTTTCTGCACCCATTCAAGCTTGACAACATCTCAGATTCAGATTCAGATTCAAACTTTATTGTCAGTGTGCAGTGTACAGTACAGTACACCTACGACTGCACACCTGTACATGCTACTAACACCATCATCAAGTATGCTGATGATACAACGGTGATTGGCCTCATCAGCAACAACGATGAGTCGGCCTATAGGGAGGAGGCCCAGCTCCTAGCAGCATGGTGCGCTGACAACAACCTGGCCCTTAACTCCAAGAAGACCAAACATGGTGCCCAGAACTGAACACAATATTCTAAATGTCTCATACAACTGCAACATAACCTCCCAACCTCTATACTCAGTATTACCATGGGAAGACTTAGCAGTCACTCAAGATTGGTTTATTATTGTCATTTGTACGGAGATTCAATAAAAATAAATTCTTATTGCGTTATGGAATATTTGGGGTATTGCTTGCAGTTCTGGTGGCTCCATTACAGGTAAGGTGTGGACCCTTTGGAGAGGGTAGTTTACCAGAATGCTGCCTGGATTAGACGGCTTCAGCTACAGGGAGAGGTTGGATGGGCTTGAATTGTTTTCCTTGGAATGGCAGAGGCTGAGGGGAGACTTGAGGGTAAACAGTCAGAAGGCTGGAAATGTCCAACACTAGAGAGCATAGCTATCAGGTGAGAGGAGGAAAGTTTAATAGAGATGTGCAGGGTTTTTTACACAGAAAGTAGTGGGGGCCTGGAGTATTGACAGGTGTGGTGGTGGCAGCAGATACAATAGTGCCGTTTAAGAGGCTTTAAGATAGATACGAATGGAAGTGCAGGGAATAGAGGGTTAGAGGTCACGTACTGGCAGATGAGATCAGTTTAACTTGGCATCATGTTCGGTACAGAATTGTGGGCCGAGAGGTCCATTCCTGTGCTGTACTGTTCTATGTTACCCAATCAAATCGTACTATGGAACTGCAGATTCTGGAATCTTAAGTAAAGCACAAAGTGCTGGAGGAATTCAGTAGATCAGGCAGCATCTGCAAAGCGAATCAGTGCAGTATTGTATTGTATTGTATTCAAATTTATTGTCATTGTCTCAATTTGAGACAACGAAATGAATTTCCCTTACAGGCAGTATCATAAAAATCAAAAAAAAAAAAAAAAAATCATAACAAAAATAAATAAATAATAAATAAGTAATAAAACATATTAAAAATAAAATTGAAATTGAATTAAAAAAAGCATAAACACAGAAAGTCCACGACACAACATAGCATAAATGGCACCAGGGCGACACAGTGGTGCAGTGTTAGTGTTAGCCTTCCAGCATCGGACACCCGGGTTCGATCCTGACTACGGGTGCTGTATGTACAGAGTTTGTACATTCTCCCCATGACCTCGTGGGTTTTTCCACTTTCCTCACAAACTCCAAAGATAGGTTGGTAGGTTGGTATATTGAAGCTACTCTCTTAGCTTATAAATGTTCTGCTAGTAGTTTAGTTTATTAGTTGATTCTGCCGAAGAAGCTGTGAATAGCTTTTTTGTTGTTTGCTATCCAGGCAGTTTTGGTCCCCTAATTTGAGGAAGGGCATTCTTGCTATTGAGGGAGTGCAGCGTAGGTTTACAAGGTTAATTCCTGGGATGGCGGGACTGTCACATGCTGAGAGAATGGAGCGGCTGGGCTTGTACACTCTGGAGTTTAGAAGGATGAGATGGAATCTCATTGAAACATATAAGATTATTAAGGGTTTGGACACACTAGAGGCAGGGAACATGTTCCCAATGTTGGGGAAGTCCAGAACCAGGGGCCACAGTTTAAGAATAAGGGGTGAGCCATTTAGAACGGAGACGAGGAAACACTTCTTCACACAGAAAGTTGTGAGTCTGTGGAATTCTCTGACTCAGAGGGCGGTGGAGGCCGGTTCTCTGGATACTTACAAGAGAGAGCTAGATAGGGCTCTTAAAGATAGCGGAGTCAGGGGATATGGGGAGAAGGCAGGAACGGGGTACTGATTAGGGATGATCAGCCATGATCACATTGAATGGTGGTGCTGGTTCGAAGGGCCGAATGGCCTACTACTGCACCTATTGTCTATTGTCTATAATGCCTCATGGATCAGTCAAACTTAACTCAACTACACAGTTAAAAATTGTTTGATATTGATTGACCAACAGCTTGGTCAAAGAGGTGCTTTGAATGAACTTCTTAATGCAAATTGAGAGGGGTTAGTGAGGTAGAGGGTGCGAGGGGGGACAGAGACAGAAAGAGAGAGAGACAGCGAGAGGGACAGAGATAGTGAGGGATAGAGATGGAGAGACATAGAAAGAGAAAAAGAGGTAGAGAGGAAAAGCGAGGGAGAGAGAGAGAAAGAGAGTGAGAGAGAGAGAGAGAAAGACAGAGAAAGAGAGACAAAAAGAAAGATGGAGATAAAGAAACGGACAGAGAGGGAGAAAGAGTGAGAGAGGAAGACACAGAGGAAGAAAGGAGAGGAAAGAGAGGAGAGAGAGAGAGACATGGCGAAAGAGAGGGAGAGAGACACAGAGAAAGAGAGAAAGAGTGGGGGGCGGGGAGACAGGGATAGGGAGAGGGAGGGAGGGAGAGAGAAACGGAGATACAGACAGAGAGGGTGAGAGAGAGAGAGAGACCGTCAGACCGAGAAAGTGCTTTAGGAAGGGAATTACAAAGTTTAAATTCTTGGCAACTGCTGGAAGGACTACCAATGGCAGAGTGATTCAAATCAGGAGTGATCAAAGCTTCAGAATTATTACTGATGAGTGGAACTGCCAGTAATTGCTTGAAAAAAAAGAAGTCAGCTCCAAGAATTATGCTAGTGCTTTGAGAAACAAGAGAGTGGCTTTGTGAGCGCATGTGAATTATCTCTCAAAATGTGGCCGTTTTCTCAATGGAAGGACATAAAGTGTCTGTGTGTCCGACAGAGATGAAACGGTTTAACAGTGCCGCCAGCCAGCATATCAAATATTGCACATGCCAGCCTCAAACATAAGCCTAATTCTTCTTGCCTTTATAAGCCACTTGCTGAGTGTCTGCCAGATGGATGGAGGATCCACCTTCCCTGTAGTGCAGCCACCCAACACAAATGCAAAAAACAGCTGCTCTGTAAGCATTCCACTCATTTTGCAGGCAATTTCAACCCTTTATTTCTCCTCTTTCTTTTCAGGTCTAACCTCACAGCACCAGAGATCCGGGTTTGATACCGACCTTAGCTACTGTGTGGAGTTTGCACGATCTCCCTGTGGGAGGAAGAATTAGGCTTATGTTTGAGGTTGACATGTGCAATATTTTTCAAAGCACCAGTATAATTTCTGGAGCTGATTTCTTTGAGCAGGTTTGTAGGTTAATAGCCTTCGGTAAAATAGTAAATTGTCCCCAGTGTGTAGGATAGTGCTGGTGTACAGGGTGATCGCTGGTCTCGGTGGGCTGAACAACACGTTTTCGTGCTTCATCTCTAGCACTTAAAACTAAATTTATATCAGCTTGCATGTGCATAATTTTGTATATGCATGGTTATGTATCGGTTATTAACGATTGGTGACTGCATGAGACTCTTTGAAATAGCAATGATAAACAGGAGACAGCATTAACTTACCTTTTCATAAGTTTCTTACAGATATTTTCAGATTTTAGGTATCCACAGAATTTCACCCCAGTTGCCCATCAGTGGGAAAGTCAATGACCAGAGGGCACAGCCTCAAATAATAGGGTGTACCTTTACAAAAGAGATGAGGAGGAAGTTTTTTTTAGTCAGAGGGTGTCGAATCTGTGGAATTCGTTGCCACATATGGCTGTGGAGACCAGGTCTGGTCCCAAGGCTTTCGGATAAAAGGGTGTGCACCTGTATATGCATGGTTATGTATCGGTTATTAACGATTGGTGACTGCATGAGACTCTTTGAAATAGTTTCAATGATCCAAGATTTAGGTTTCCCAGATTTCAAACATCAATGGATATTTTTAAGGCGGAGAGTGAGAGATTCTTGATTACCATGGGTGTCAGGGGTTATGGGGAGGAGAATGGGATTGAGAGGGAAAGATAGATGAGCCATGATCGAATGGCGCAGTAGACCTGATGAGCCAAATGGCCTAATCCTGCTCCTAGAATTTATGAACTATGAACTTAATCTCAGCAACATAGTTAATTTATGAACTATGAACTTAATCTCAGCAACTATGAAGTTAATCTCAGCAACATTGGGGGCTGTCTGCAGAGGAAGAGCGGAATTCAGTGGAAAATGTGGGCAACTGGCTCAGCAGCTTTAGCTGGCTGTCGACATTTCAAAATAATTCAAAGTTTTCAATCACAAAAACATTGAGAAACATGATGCTTCTAGCAATCGAGGGCCTGTAGGGAGAGGTTGAGCAAGGTTCCTTGGAGAGCAGGAAATTGAGGGGTGATGTTATAGAGGTGTACAAAATCATGAGAGTAATAGATCGGGTAGATATGCAGAGTCTCTTGCCCAGAGTAGAGGAATCGAGAACCAGAGGACATAGGTTTAAGGTAAGGGGGAAAAGATTTCATAGGACTCTGAAGGGTAACCTTTTTACACAAAGGTTGGTGGGTACATGGAACGAACTGCTGGAGGAGGTAGTCAGGGCACGTTTAAGACATATTTAGACAGGTACATGGACAGGACAGGTTTAGAGGGATATGGGCCAAACGCAGGTAGGTGGGACTAGTGTAGATGGGACATGTTGGTCGGTGTGGGGAAGTTGGGCTGTTATGACTATGGACATCCTAAAACAATGACAATTATTAAAAAATACAAGCATGTTTAAAAGTGCATCCAAATAATTGAAAACACTCAAAAAGAGTTTAAATAAAATCTAAACTAAATCATGCTCGCTACATGGAGAGAATAAAAGTGTTAAAAGTCAAAATGTAAGAATTTCAAGGCACTTAAAGACACTTGTAAGTACATACAAATATTTAAAAACACTCAAAGAGTTTAAATAAAATCTCAACTAAATCATGTTCGCTACATGGCGAGAATAGAAGGATATGAATCGTGTGCAGCAGAGGAGATTAGTTTAACTTGGCATCTTATTCGGCATGGACATTGTGGGCCAGAGGGCTTGCTGGAAACAAGGAACTGTAGAAAAAAAGCAACTGCTGATGCTGGTTTACCAAGGAAAGACACAAAGTGCTGGAGTAACTCAGCCGTTCAGGCAGCATCTCTGGAGAACATGGAACGGTGACGTTTTGGGTCGAGACCCTTCTTCATACTTCTTCATACTGATTGGTAACATTTTTAACTTTGTCCGCGCCAGTAACGTTGCGACTGTTGTGTACTGCCTAGGACAGGATGCAAAACAAAATGTTTCACTCCACGCGGCAATACAGTATCATTGGTGGAATCATTTAATTATTGAAGGGCCCCCGCCCGAAAAGTCACCTATCCACTTTCTCCAGGGATGCTGCCTGACCCGCTGAATTACTCCAGCATTATGTGCCTTTCCTGTGCTGTTCTGTTCTAATGTCTTTCCTGCTTAAATGCTCTTACTTTTCCTCTCAATGGGGAGATGTTCCCAGTGTCAGGATATCAGGTGGATTATCCAGCATTAGTTGTGGGGAATTATCCCAACTCCATATTCCCAGTCTGGAACTTCAGACGGTAGTTAGCAATGCAGCTCAAGCCCCTGACCACACATTGGTTTAGGTTTAGGTTCATTATTGCACAGTGAAACGCTTCATTTTACATGCTATCATAAATTATAGGAGCAGAATTAGGCTATTCGACCCGTCGAGTCTACTCCGCCATTTGATCATGTCTGATCTATCTTTCCCTCTCAACCCTTCTCCTGCCTTCTTCCTGTAACCCCTGACATCCTTACTAATTAAGTACGGATCTATCCAAACCGATCATATCATACGAAACATGAATACAATTGTCAAACTCAAGTTCAACAGGTAGAGCAAAGCAGAAGAAACAGACTGTAGCATATAGTTCTCCGAAACTTGCTGAAGGATTTTACTCCAAGATCTTTCCGATAGTTTCTATTTGCATTTGTATATGAAGTACAGTTTGTTGTGGAGAATCTAACCATCCATATCGGTTTAGAACATGTACCTATTTATACTGTTTGCTGTTCTCAGTGTTTTCATAAGCTTCAGCCCTGGGCAGACACCAAGAGAATAGTAAGCACATGGCGACAGGGTGGCGCAGCGGTAGAGTTGCTGCCTTACAGCGCCAGAGACCCAGGTTCCATCGTGACTATGGGTGCTGCTTTTGTATATTCACCCCGTGACCTACATGGGTTTTCTCTGGGTGCTCCGGTTTCCTCCCATATTCAAAAGATTCTTGATTAGTATGGGTCACACGCGGTTATAGGGAGAAGGTAGGAGAATGAGGTTGAGAGGGAAAGATAGATTGGCCATGATTGAATGGCGGAATAGACTCGATAGGCTGAATGGCCTAATTCAGCTCCTATAATTTACGTGCAGGTTTGTAGGTTAATTGGCTTCTGTGTGTAGGATGGTGCTCGTGTACGGGGTGTTTGTTGGTCAGTGCAGACTCGGAGGGCCGAAGGACCAGTTTCCAAGCTGTATCTCGAAAAACAGGGTAGAGGTGAATCAGACAGTACCCTAGCTTATGGAAGGACCATTCAGAAACCCTATTAGGGAGGGGAAGAAGCTGTTCCTGAGTCTGGTGGTATGCACTTTCAAGCGTCTGTATCTTCTGCCGGGCGGGAGCTAGGAGAAGATGGAATGACTGGGGCAAGACAAGTCTTTGATTATGTTGGCTGATTTTCTGAGAGCTTGATGGACTCAATGGTGAGAAGTGTGATTTGTACGATATGTGTGTGTGTGAGAGGAAAGATTTTAGTGCTGGCTTGCTAACTAAAATCTGCTCCACTTATTCAGACAGATGGAAACACAAGGAACTGCAGAAGCTGGAATCTTGCGTAGAACTACAGAGTGCTGGAGTAACTCAGTGGGCCAGGTAGCATCTTATGGGGACATAGACAGGTGAAGTTTTAGATCAGGACCCTTCTTCAATCCCAATCCAAAACATCACCCATCCATGTCCTTCAGAGAACCTGCTGATATTTGAAAGACACACTGTTTTATTGTCAGCAAAATGAGACATGTTTATTTTAAGTGTAAAATTACATATCATCAGAAATTATTGAGCTGTCGAGTATTAAAGCACAGTGCTGGAATTCTCCAAGCCCAGAAATTCAGTTACATATAATTATATTTAATAGGGAAACATTACCTTGTAGGTTACAGATTTCATGGTTTCCCAAATATTTTCCAGCTCCACTCACAGTTATAATGGAAACTGTCACATTTCATGAGGCGTGCAATCTGTAAAAACTTTCATGACAGCTTATTTAATGAAGGAAATTGGCACTTTGAAGAACGAAGTTGTGAAATGTGTTTTCGATTCTGATGTCCATTTGACTAATGAGTCTGTTTCTCCGTAACGTGTATTTTAGAGGGGCACATTAAGAATACGCACAGCGTAGAAATGTTTGGCCTGGAAGAATTAAAGGATTATCCTAGTTGCACATGTTTGGGATTTTGATACTCAAATTCTTGAGGATCATTGTATGCATTTAATTGTCCATTTTATGGGCTATATTTTTAGTTCTTATAGCTTGAAATTCCTGGGGAGTTGCTCAGGCATTCGCTCCTGTCCCTTGGATTTGATACCTTTTTCATTCCATTCCCTTCTCAGGTGCCAAGTGAAGGTGGGTGGGACTATTGAGGGAGATGCGGGGGTGGTGCAGGTTGGGAGGGGACACATCAGCTATGTACGTAGGAACAAAGTGCTGGAGTAACTCAGCGGGACAGGCAACATCTGTGGAGAAGATGGATAGGGGACGTATCGGCTCGGAACCCTTCAGACTGATTGTAGTAGGGGGAGAAAGCTGGAGGAGAGGTAGAGGAGGGGGGGGGGGGGGGGGGGGGGAACAAAGCAGGGCAAGTGATAGGTCTAAAGACCCGAAACATCACCTATCCATTTTCTTCAGAGATGCTGCCTGACCTGCTGAGGCGCTCCAGCACTTTGTGTCCTTTTGTTTGCTAACTAGCATCTGTAGTTCCCTGTTTCTATTGAGAGATAGGTGGATACAGGTGAGGGGAGTTTGATTTGACCAGAGGCCAGAGAAGAAAAGAATCTCTGTGCAATTGCAGAGAATTGTGGACGCAGCCCAGACCATCAGGCAAACTAACCTTCCTTCCATTGATTCCATCTACACATCACGCTGCCTCGTCGATGCCACCAGCATAATCAAGGACCACTCGCCCCGGTCGTTCAGAACATAGTACAGTACAGCATGGGGACAGGCCCTTCAGCCCAGTGCCAAACATGATGCCATGATATCTGCCTCTGCCACCACCCCTGGCAACACATTCCAAGCACCCACCACACATAGTCATACAGCATGGAAACAGGCCCTTTGGCCCAACTTGCCCACATACTAACCCCCCTTCCATTGAGTCCCCTCCATATGAGGCTTTTAGATAGGCACATGGATATGCAGGGAATAGATGGATATTGATCATGTACAGGCAGAGCAGATCAGTTTAAGTTGGCATCATGTTCGGCACAGACACTGTTGGCCAAAAGGTCTGCACTTTCCGATGTACAACATGCACTATTCAATGACTTTTGATCCCTACTGCACCAGACACTGCCTGTTCCACCACTGCCTTCAGTACAGGAAACCCTCACGATAATGGACCTCTGTGCAGCGGATGTTGTTATAGCGGGCCGCGGCTCCCGTAGCACCATCCCCCACGCCTGCTGGTGAGCTGGCGCCACGCGGCGGGAGCTTCCGGTTGTGGGAGCAGAGAGAGCGAGCAGCATGAAGGCGGCGTGAGTACCGGGTCCGTCCCCGTCACACTGCGTGTGGGGCCAGGGGCTCAGCGACTCCCCGGCCTGTGAGTTCCTCCTGGTTTGAAACACCCTTCCCCCCCTCCCCCTCTCTTAACGCCACATTTCTTCCCTCCTGGCCTTGGATTTAAGGTTACTCCCCGCACTCGGTTATAGTGGACAATCGGCAACAACAGACACCATTCCCACCCCACCCTCCCACACTCTCCCGTGGTCCATTATTGCAAGGGGTTACTGTGTTGTGGCTCCTGTTATTTGTCTCAATAAGGTGCCTCAAAGAAGACATTTCAGTGCAGCTCCCATTGAAGCCAAGGAATCAACACTCATTCCTCAGTGAATAACCTTGATGTTCACTCAGTGAATAACCTTGATGTTTAAAAGGAATGAATTGCAGACTTTGAGATCGCCGAGAAAGTAAATCACTCTCTTGACTCTTCGAGCCAACAAAGTGACGTGTCGAAGATAGACACAAAATGCTGGAATAACTCAGCGGGACAGGCAGCATCTCTGGAGAAATAGTGCAGGTGACATTTCGGGTTGCAACCCTTTGTCAGACCTGAAACGTCACCTATTCCTTTTTCTCCAGAGATGCTGCCTGACCCGCTGCTGAGTTACTCCAGCACTTTGTGTCTATCTGCGGTATAAACCTGCATCTGCAGTTCCTCCCAGCAAAAGTTAACTTTCATCATTAGGTTCGTAGAAATGAACTCTCGAACTTGATCTGCCTTGGGCTGTTATAAACACCAATTAAACATAATTAATGTGGACTGGTTGTTTTTTTCTGTGTTTGCCAATGCAATCGAATCGTTATAAACAGATAAGTGACTTTACTGTGAAGTGTTGTGATTGCATCATCTGAGAGTGGATTGTAAACTGTAACAGTTGGGAACAGTGCCTTGAAATTCTCTGCTTGGATAGGTATACACTTAGAAATTCTTTTGTTCTATTACTTGAAGTATAATTTTCAGTTGATGGAAAGTTCATGCATTTAAAGAAAATACATTAAGAAATGAAAGAAAGAAAATGTTACAATTCAGAATATTTAAAAAAAATGTAGTTGGATTTTCTTTAGTTGACCCCGTTCCCATTAGTGCCCTGGGAATGCCCATTCTCTCCACATCGCTCAGGTTTCTTGCATTGATTTCAACAATTTTAGTACTAAAAGTGTTGGCTGTGGGGCGACACGGTGGCGCAGTGGTAGAGTTGCTGCCTTACAGCGCCAGAGACCCAGGTTCGATCCTGACAAAGTGTGCTGTCTGTACGGAGTTTGCAGATTCTCCCCGTGTCCGCGTGGGTTTTATCCGGCTTCCTCTCACACTCCAAAGACGTGCAGGTTTGTAGGTTAATTGGCTCGGATAAAATTGTATATTGTCCATTGTGTGCATGTGCCTTAAGGATAAAGGGGAAATCCTTTAAAACCGAGATGAGAAGAACTTTTTTTCACACAGAGAGTGGTGAATCTCTGGAACTCTCTGCCACAGAGGGTAGTTGAGGCCAGTTCATTGGCTATATTTAAGAGGGAGTTAGATGTGGCCCTTGTGGCTAAGGGGATCAGGGGGTATGGAGAGAAGGCAGGTACGGGATACTGAGTTGGATGATCAGCCATGATCATATTGAATGGCGGTGCAGGCTCGAAGGGCCGAATGGCCTACTCCTGCACCTAATCTCTATGTTTCTATGTTTCTATGTGTTAGTGTGCGGGGATTGCTAGTCAACACGGATGCGGTGGGCCAAAGAGCCTGTTTTCATGCTGTATCTCTAAACTAAACAAAACTAAGTGGCTATCTTATGCTCCCCTCCAAGGTCAGAACAAAACACTCCATGTGCCTGTCCTTGAAGACTCATGTTTGTACAGTTTTTATCAGTCTTGTTTTTCCAACCACATTAGTGGCAGACCACCTGCTGTTTATTGTTAGATGATTTCATTTTTTTAAATTAACTTTTGTTAAATAAATTGCACAAGTGACAGATCCGCCAGGGCATAGATAAGTAGACAGTGAGAACCTTTATTTTCCCGGGTGGAAATATCTCAAATACTAGAGGGCATAGTTTTAAGGTGAGACGGGTAAAGTTTAAAGGAGATGCGTGAGGCAAATTTATTACACAGAAGGTGGTGGGTGCATGGAACGCGCTGTTATGGGTGGCGATGGAGATAGATACGCTAGTGGCATTTAAGAGGCTTTTGGATGGGCACATGGATATTTGGAGAATGGAAGGATATGGATCATATACAGACAGATAAGAATTGGTCCAGGGACATCATGGTCGGCACAGACATTGTGGGCCGAAGGGCCTGTTTCTGTGCTGTACTGTTCTATGTTCTATGTTCTGTTTGTTCTATAGTTTACCAGACCTCAGCACTAACTATGGTCACATACCTGACCCGCAGCTTCAGATCATCCAATATAGAACAGTACAGCACAGGAACAGGCCCTTCGGCCCACAATGTCTGTGCCGAACATGCCAAGACGTAGCTTTCCTTATCTGCGTGCACGTGCTCCCAGTCATTCTGGACACGGGAGTGAGTCAAGCAATGAACCATCCGGATTTCCGAACAATGACACCAAGGCCAAATTATCGGAGCTTTACTGCTGCGCTTGGTTCCTCAATGACGGATTACTGTCAAGATGGGCCTTTGAGTTATCCAAATGTAAGCAAAGCGGATTTAATGACTGGCTTGATTGATTGAAAATGCAGCATGGAAACGGGCCTTCAGCTCTCTGAGTCTGTGCTGAGCATCAATCACATGTTCACTCCAGTTCTATGTTATCCCACTTTCCCATTCACTCCCAAATTACAGAGGACAAGTCACCTACAAACCTGTACGTCTTTGGGATGTGCGAGGAAACTTAAGCACCCGAAGGAAACCCACGCGGTCACAGGGAGAACGTACAAACTCAACACTAACAGCACCTGTGTTTAGTTTTGTTTACTTTTCTTGTGCTTTAGAGACACAGCACAGAAACAGGCCCATTGGCCCACTGAGTCTGCACCGAGCAGCAATTCAGATTCAGATTCAGATTCAATCTTTATTGTCATTGCGCAATGTACAGTACAGAGACAACGAAATGCAGTTAGCATCTCACCCAGAAGAGCGAACAGTATGGTATGGCAACTGCTCTGTCTCCGACCGGAAGGCATTGCAGAGGGTGGTGAAAATTGCCCAACGCATCACCGGTTCCTCGCTCCCCTCCATTGAGTCTGTCCAAAGCAAGCGCTGTCTGCAGAGGGCGCTCAGCATCGCCAAGGACTGCTCTCACCCCAACCATGGACTGTTTACCCCCCTACCATCCGGGAGGCGCTACAGGTCTCTCCGTTGCCGAACCAGCAGGTCGAGGAACAGCTTCTTCCCGGCGGCTGTCACTCTACTCAACAACGTACCTCGGTGACTGCCAATCACCCCCCCCCCCCCCCCGGACACTTATTATTATTTATTCAAATCATTTGCTATGTCGCTCTTCCAGGGAGATGCTAAATGCATTTTGTTGTCTCTGTACTGTACACTGACAATGACAATTAAAATTGAATCTGAATCTGAATCTGAATCTGACATAGAATAATGGAACAGTAAAATATATATATGTACAAACAGTAGCAGTAGTGTGATTTTTGTGGGGGAAGGAGTGTCCGGGGGGTTGGGGGGGGGGGTTGTGACTGGCAATCACCAAGATGCAGAGTTAAGTTGTGTAACAGCCGCAGGGAAGTAGCTATTCCTGAACCTGCTGGTCCGGCAATGGAGAGACCTGTAGCGCTTCCCAGATGGGAGGAGGGTAAACAGTCTGTGGCTGGGGTGAGAGCAGTCCTTGACGATGCTGAGCGCCCTTCGCAGACATCGATTGCTCTGGACAGACTCAATGGAGGGGAGTGAGGAACCGGTGATGTGTTGGGCAGTTTTCACCACCCTCTGCAGTGCTTTCCAGTCAGAGACAGAGCAGTTGCCCTCCCTACACAATCTCCCTACACAAGCACTATCCTACACAAAAGGGTCACCTTACAATCTTTACCGAAGCCAATTAGCTTACAAAACTTGTGTCTTTGGAATGTGGGAGGAAACCGGCCACAGGGTGAACATACAAACTCTGTACAGACAGATTGAACCCGCTGAGTCACTCCAGCACTTTGTGTCTATGGTATGAACCAGCATCTGCAGTTCCTTACTCCACTAGATTTGTTGTTTTCTCAAGAATGTCAGAGGTTGAAGGGAGACAGATTGGAATGACGATTTCAAAGGTTAGGATGGAAACTTTAGATACATGAGCTTCCTTTGGGTTGTCTGAAAAAGCATTGAAAGAGGTGATGATGTGTGTCCATACAATGAGACAGCAGGGGTAATGTAGATTTATGGTAATTGTTTAATATAAAAACTGATTGCTGAAATACTAGGTTAAAGTTAATCAGTCACTGCCAAAACCACAAATGGAAATAAACATTTAAGCCAATGGTAAAAATAAGATAGACACAAAATGCTGGAGTAACTCCGTTGGTCAGGCAACCTCTCTGGAGCAATGGAATAGATGACGTTTTGGATCAGAACCATTCTTTAGACCAAGATAAGCAATCATTAAAATAAAAGATATTTTCAAATATGCTTAATACCGGTCGTATTTTAAAAGTAATTTATTCCTGGCTGTGGCTTTATTTTCATTAGAGAGGTCTGTGTACTACGAAGGCATAATAATAATAATAATAATAATAATAACAATAATAATAATAATAATAATACATTTTATTTATGGGCGCCTTTCAAGAGTCTCAAGGACACCTTACAAACATTTAGCAGGTAGAGGAAAACCATGTAAGGGGAATGAAATAAATAGTACAGACATGACTAGTACCATCTGTTGCAGATTATTCATTGTCATTGAGTCTTTTACCTGCCCATCAGTCTAGTGTAGTCAGTCTCATTGCCTTTGACACCTGCCAGCATTGTGGAATGGAACCCAAACATGAGGCAGATTCAAATACCCCTCGCATATATTATCGCTATCTTTAGACTTTAGGGATACAGCACAGAAAAAGGCCCTTAGGCCCACCGAGTCCATGCCAACCAGCGATCACCCCGTACACTAGCACTATCCGACACATGAGGGCCAACTTACAATTTTACAAACCTGCACATCTTTGGAGTGTGGGAGGAAACCAGAACTAGAGGTCATAGCCTCAGAATTAAAGGACATTCTTATAGGAGAGAGATGAGGAGAAATTTCTTTAGTCAGAGGGTGGTGAATCTGTTGAATTCTTTGCCAGAGAAGGCTGTAGAGGCCAAGTCAGTGGATATATTTAAGGCAGAGGTAGATAGATTCTTAATTAGTACAGATGTCAGAGGTTATGGAGAGAAGGCAGGAGAATGGGGTTCGGTGGGAGAGATAGATCAGCCATGACTGAATGGTGGAGTAGAGACTTGATGGACCGAATGGCCTCATTCTACCCCTGTCACTTATGACAGTATGAAACCTGAGCACTGGGGGGAAACCCACGTGGTCATAGGAAGAATGTACAAACTCCGTGCAGACAGTAGGCAGTGAAGAAAGTGAATGGAATGTTGGCCTTCATAACAAGAGGAGTTGAGTATAGGAGCAAAGAGGTCCTTCTGCAGTTGTACAGGGCCCTGGTGAGACCACACCTGGAGAATTGTGTGCAAATTTTGGTCTCCAAATTTGAGGAAGGACATTCGTGCTATTGAGGGAGTGCAGCATAGGTTCACAAGGTTAATTCCCGGGATGGTGGGACTGTCATACGCTGAAAGAATGGAGCGGCTGGGCTTGTATACTCCGGAATTTAGAAGGATGAGAGGGTATCTTATTGAAACATATAAGATTATTAAGGATTGGACACGCTAGGGCAGGAAACATGTTCCCGATGTTGTGGGACTCCAGAACCAGGGGCCACAGTTTAAGAATAAACGGTAAGCTTAATTAATGACGGAGATGAGGAAATGCTTTTTCACACAGAGAATTGTGAGTGTGGAATTCTCTGCATCAGAGGGTGGTGGAGGCCGGTTCTCTGGATATTTTCAATAGAGAGCTAGATAGGGCTCTTGAAGATAGCAGAGTCAGGGGATATGGGGAGAAGGGAGGAACGGGGTACTGATTGGGGATGATCAGCCATGATCACATTGAATGGCGATGCTGGTTCGAAGGGCTGAATGGCCTACTCCTGCGGCTATTGTCTATAAAGCACCCATAGTCAGGGTTGAACCCGGGTCTCTGGCGCTGTAAAGCTGCAACTTTACCGCAGTGTCACCATGCAAACAGATTCATGGATAGAAATGGTTTAGAGGGATATGGGCCAAATGTGGACTAGCTGAGATGGGACATCTTGGGCAGCATGGATGATTTTTGCTGAAAGGCCTGTTTCTATGCTCCATGGCTCTGTGAATCTATGACTTCAACATCACTGCAACAAATTATCTGGTTGTTATCACACTGATCGTGGGATCTTGCTGTGTGGAGATTGAACCCAGGTCTCTGGCGCTGAAAGGCTGCAACCCCACTGCTGCGCCTCAGTGCCAACCTCATACTGGAAGACAGCAGGAAATCCACTCAGAACACTTGGCACCTCCAAAGATGCAATATTAAGAATGCTTTTCTCTTCCAAACCTTTTCATTTAATTTTGCTTTCACGAGTAACTCATAGCTCCTCAGTCATTCTCCAGAAATCTGGAAACAATTCCTTTCGCATAACCACTGCTTATATGGAAGATTTACTTTTCACAAAAGACCTACAAATGTGCCAACTAATCAGAAATGGTGGCTGCCACTGCGATCATTAGCTCAGAGCTCTCTATCTTTTGCACATGGTGAAGAGCTTGAGCGGTGATATTGGCTCAGGCTCTGCAAGTTCCCAAATAGATTTCTCGTCTTTTTTACAGCTCTTTAATTGTGAAATGTGAGCCGTTGTGTCAACGTGGCACTTGGACATGACCAGTCCTGAGTGTGGAGTGACGGTGTTAATTCCCGAAGATAGACTGGAGTAGCTCAGCGGGGCAGGCAGCATCTCTGGAGACAAGGAATAGGTGACGTTTCAGGTTGAGATCCTTCATCAGCATCTGCAGTTCCTTCTTACACATGTTAACTCCAGACTCTACTCAGTAACCAACGCACTGAAACAGAGAGGTTTGTGGACAGGATACACAGTATAACCCAGCGTTTCTCAACCTTTTTACCCTTGCGGAACCCTTGAAATAATTTTCATGTCTCAGGGAACCCCTGAGTTGGGGGTTACTGGGCCTGCCGCCATTTTGAGATTGTCGGCTGTGCCTGTGCAGTTGGCCCGCCGCCATTTTGAGATCGCCATTTTAAACTAGACTCTAGTTTATCACTATTTCTCTTAGAACCCTAATGACGTCTCGCGGGACCCTAGCGTCCCCCACTAACTGGTTGAGTGTAGTTTATTGCCACGTGTATCAAGGTGCAGTGAAATGACAGTACAAAAAAAGACACTCAGTAGTGGAGTAACTCAGCAGGTCAGGCAGCATCTTTGGAGTACATGGAAAGGTGACATTTTGTGTCAGGTGATTTTGAGTCTGAAAAAGGGTCCCGACCCAAAGGATCACCTGTCCATGTTACCCAGAGATGTTACTTGACCTGCTGAGTTACTCCAGCACTTATTTTTAATTGAATATATCGTTTAGAGTTAGACAGTCCAAACTCATTTTAGTATAAAGTCACAGATGATCTGGAATTCTCTCCCTTAACCAATGATGAAACAAAATCTACAAGGGTTTTTGAAAAAGGAATTAGATAGGGAGAAGGGAAAATAATTTATAAGTACTAGTTACTGCCTTACAGTGCCAGAGACCCGGGTTTGATCCTGACTACTGCTGCTGTCTGTACGGAATTTTGTACGTTATTCCCGTGACCGCGTGGGTTTACTCCCGGTGCTCCGGTTTCCTCCCACATTCCAAAGATTTGTAGTTTTATTAATAAATTTTGGTAAAAATTATAAATTATCCCTAATGTGTAGGATAGTGCCAGTGTTCGGTGTGATCGCTGGTCGGTGCTGTATGGCCTATTTCCGTGCTGTATCTCTAAAGTACAGTACAGTATTCAACTAAAGATGGGACGACAGATGGCGCAATGGGCTAAGTGTTAGCCTGGCGACCGGAAGGTAGCCGGTTCGAATCCCGCTTGGAGTGCATACTGTTATTGTGTCCTTGGGGCAAGACACTTCACCCACCTTTGCCTGGGTGTAAATGTAATGTAATTATGTGAAGCACTTTGGGGTCAATGCAAGTTGACTAAAAATGTGCTATATAAATAAGATTATTATTATTATTATTATTATAAAGCTTATGAGGAGAAAGCATTGCATACAATCAATGGGCTGAATGGTCACTTAATAATTCCATAGCTGTCTGATTTCAGAGTTATTGGCTGTGATTGAAAGAGGTGATAAGAAGCCAATAATATAAAATGTGGAATTGCTAAAGTAGATGGGGAATAAAAGAGCATGACAGATTTAAAACGTATAGACAGAAACATCTCCAATTAGTGCAGAGTGATGTCCCCTTAGGGAACTGACTGACAGATTATCCATTGCCAGAGGGTAATCTTTTTTCATACAATAAATAGCGATGATCAGGAATGCACTGCCTAAAGCTGTTTGTAGATGCAGATTCAATTGCAGCGTTCAGAAGGGAATTGGATATATGTTTGAGGGTTAAATAAAACCTTAAACGACCAGGGGAATGGTTGGATTGTTCTGCAAAGAGCTGGTGCTGATTTGATGTTCTAATGGTCTCTTGTGATATGAGATCCTATGATTTTTCTTTTGCCAATAAGTGTACTTACAGCCTGAAGTGCAATCGTTATCTTTAGGTCCAGAGGTGTAGAGCTGTCGTCAATTAATGGAGTGGTATTTTCATTACTTGCAAATGCTGGAACCGATACCAAATATTCAACGCGTTTTTTTTTTGTTCTTGGTGGCTAGACTCAGACATTAGATTTTAGATTTTAGAGATACAGCGCAGAAACAGGCACTTTGGCCCACCGAGTCCACGCCGACCAGCGATCGCCCTATACACTAATACTATCCTACACACTAGGTACAATTTGGTTTAGTTTAGTTTAGTTTAGTTTAGTTTAGTTTAGTTTAGAGATACAGTGGAGAAACAGGCCCTTCGGCCCACCAAGTCCTTGCCAACTAGTGATCGCCTCGTACACTAGCACTATCCTACACACCGGGGACAATACCAAAGTTAATTAACCTACAAACTTGTACGTCTTTGAAGTGTGGGAGGAAACTGGAGCAACGGAAAAAAACCTACAATGTATAAACTCGTCACAACCAGGTCTCTGGCGCTGTAAGGCTGCAACTCTACCGCTGTGCAACTATGCTGCCCAAGGCAGATACTATAATATTAGTGACGTGTACAGGACAGGTGCTGGAAGACTGGGCGGTGGCAAATGTTGTGCCTCTTTTCAAGAAGGGCTGCAAGGAAAATGCTGGGAACTATAGGCTGGTGAGCATAACATCTGTAGTTGGAAAGTTACCAGAGAGCATTCTGAGGGATAGGTTATACAGGCATTTGAATGGGCAAGGGCTGATTAGGGATAGTCAGCAAAGTTTTGTATATGGGAGGTCGTGTCTCACAAATCTGATTGATTTCTTTAAAGATGTGACCAAAAAGGTCGATGAGGGCATAGCTGTAGATGTTGTGTACATGGATTTCAGTAACGCATCCAACAAGATTGCCTGCTATGGAAAATGATTCCTGTAGGCTGCTATGGAAAATTAGGTCGCATGGGATCCAAGGAGAGATAGCTGAATGGATAGAAAATTGTTTCCGTGGAAGGAAGCAGAGGGGGATGGTGGAAGGTTGTTTCTCAGACTGGAGGCCTGTGACTAGTGGTGTGCTTCAGGGTTCGGTGCTGGGCCCGTTACTGTTTGTCATCTATATCAATGATTTTGGATGAAAACATAAAGGGCAAGTTTGCTGATGGTACACAAATGTGGGTGGTTTTGCAGATAGTGAAGATGGTCGTGAACGATTGCAGCAGGATCTGGATCGATTGGCCAGGTGGGCTGAGGAATGGTTGATGGAATTTAATACAGAGAAATGTGAGGTGTTGCATTTTGGGAAGTCTTACAAGGGCAGGACCTACACAGTGAATGGCAGGCCTCTGGGTAGTGTTGTCGAGCAGAGGGATCTAGGAGTACGTGCATGGTTCCTTGAAGGTCGAGTCGCAGGTAGATTAGGTGGTCACAAAGGCTTTTGGCACATTGGCCTTTATCAGTCTGAGTATTGAGTATATATTTGGGAGGTCATGTTGCAGTTGTATAAGACGTTGGTGAGACCGCATTTAGTATATTGTGTTCAGTCCCACCATGCCTGCCAGGCCCATATCAAACTCTTTCCTATCCATGTATCGTTCCAAATGTCTGATAAATGTTGCTATTGTATATGCCCCAACAACCTCCTCTGGCAACATTCCATGCACCCCTCCCTCTGCGTGAAAAACTTTGGCTCTGAGCTTCCTGCTAAATCTTTCCCCTCTCACCTTAAACCTATATCCTGTGGTTCTTCATTTCCCTACTCTGGGTAAAACTCTCTTAGTTCATCCTCCATCATCCTGCACTTCAAGGAATAAAGCCCTAGCCTACCCAATCTCTCTCTACAGCTCAAGCCTTTAAGTCCTGGCAACAGCCTTGTAAATCTTAGTATTCTTTCCAGTTTAATTTGCAATTAATTATTGTCATGTATATTGAGCAGGCAGGCACTCAAGGTAGGCAGTCAGTCGGCTTTTAAAAAAAGCACGCGCAGATTGTCCTCTCCGTAAAAAATAAAATTAAAGACAGTACCAATTCAATTTGCCCATGGCTTCCTGGTCTCCTTTATTATGAATTACTGAATGGGTGTGGGGGTGAAGGGTGATGGCAGGTGGAGAGATGGTGGGAAAAATGGGAGTACAGGGAAACGTTGAATCAGTTGTCATCTAATTGAATGACAACACTTGTTCAAGGGACCAATTGTGGGAGAGTTCCTTTCACAGCGTGTGGAGAGTCTGTGCCAGGGGTAAAGTTGCGGGGAGGGCAGGAGCGTTGAGAAGGAGGGGGTCGGGGATAATGCCAGTAACTCACTCACTCACCGCTGCTGTGGCGCTCCGGGCGCAAAGCCACCACACTGTAGCCGGGGATAGAAGCAGCTCGGGGAGCTGCGAGCGGCCGCCGGGTCCCGACAGCAGAACTGGCCGCCACTTCAGCGCCTTCTGCCGGCACGCTCACCTCTGGCAGTGCTCTCCGTCTGAACACCTCTCACCTGCCGCTGCCGACTTCGCTCATGTCAGCCGCTTCCCGCAAATCCTTAAATTCCCACAGCCGAGTAACCTCAATCGCGCTGTCGGAATTTAAGGATTTGTGGGAAGCGGCTGACGTGAGTGAGGCCAGCAAGCGGCAGGAGAGAGGTTTTTAGACGGAGAACTGCCAGAGGTGAGCGAGGGCCGGCAGAAAGCGCTGAGGTGGCGGCCGGTTCCGCTGTCCGTCCCGGCGGCCGCTCACAGCCACCCGAGCTGCTTCTCCCCCGCTGCCTCAATGCGGTGGCTCCGTGCAAGGAGCGTCGCAAGTGGCATGATCCCGATCCCCTCTTTCACAACATTCGTGCCCTCCCCGCAACTTTACCCCGGGCCAGACTCCCCAAACGCTGTGAAAGGAACTCCCCTCCCCCCCACACCCCTGGGAAATACGGTATTTACAAACATAAACAGAAAATGTACTTACCACATTATCGGTACACAAACTCCATTCTTCTCTCTTTGTTTCCTAAGATATATTTAAAATAATGACAATCCATATTTATGAACCTTGAAGAGACATGTGTACCTTCAAGGTATTTGTTTTGCTCCATGATGGAGCTGTGCACAGGAAAGGTAAGATATTATTGCACAGAAATTAAGTTTTGTTTTTCTGGTTTGGCACTGACAACAGGGCACTGGGAGTTTTATTTTATTTACTTAGCATTCCCCTCGCCACCCCAGTGATCCAGGCTACTTCACGGGTCAGTCCCACAAACCTTCAAGAGCAACAGTTTATAAGAAGCCCTCATCTTCAGAGAAGCAACTAAGTGCTCCATGTTATCTGGATATGCTGGCAGCTAGATAATGGTGCAGGTAGATGGGCTCAGTTAGTTCAGTTTAGTTTATTATTGTCACGTGTATCAAACTCATAAGTTCATAAGTTAGAAGAGCAGAATTAGGCCATTCAGCCCCCGAGTCTACTCCACCATCCAATCATGTCTGATCTATAACCCCCCTGACACCTTTACTAATCAAACAATAATCTGTCAATATCTATCTTAAAGATATCCATTGATTTGGCCTCCACAGCCTTCAGTGGCAATGAAATTCACAGATTCACCACCCTCTTAATGAAAATATTCCTCCTCATCCTATTATTGTCTATTTATTTGTCATTTTGTTGATATATATACTGTTTATTATGTTTTTTACAGAGTACTATGTTTACATTTTGGTTCTGCTCCAAGCAAGAACTTAATTGTTCGGATTCGGAACATATGACAATAGAACACTCTTAAAGCCCTGCCCCACAGTGCGAGTTCATTCAAGTGCTCTCACGAGTTTAAAAAAAAAAATCAAACTTGTGGTAAGCACGGAGAATGAACGTAGCGGGTACGTCGGAGCTCGGGGGCGTCTCTTAGCAGCTCGTAACGCTAACGGCAGGTACTCAGGAAGACTCGCTAACGGCAGGTAAGCACGGGAAGACTCGTGAAGGTTTTTCAACACGTTGAAAAATGTCCACGAGAGCCCCGAGCACCGACGAGTGGCCATTACCATAAATCTCCGAGTTCGAATCAGGGCAAACTCGGGAGAACTCTTGGAATGAACTCGCACCGTGGGACAGGGCTATTAAGATACATTGAAAATCTTTTGTTGCATGCTATTCAGTCAAAGAAAAGACTATACGGTTACAATCAAGCCATCCACAATATACAGATGAAGGATAAAGGGCACAGCATTTAGTTTAGAGTGGAAACAGGCCTTTCAGCCCATTGGGCCCACACCGACCAGCAATCCCCACACAATTACACTATCCTACACCCACTAGGACAATTTTTACATTTACCAAGCCAGTTAACTTATAAACCTGTACGTTTTTGGAGTGTGGGAGGAAACCGAAGATCTCGGAGAAAACCTACACTGATCACTGGGAGAACGTACAAATTCCGTACAGACAGAACCCGTAGTCAGGATTGAACCCGGTAGGGCAGCAACTCTACCGCTGCGCCACCATGGCCGCCAGTTAGAAGGAGAAATCCATGCAACGGAGTTATATGTTGGGTAGATTTTACTCAGCAAGTCATAAAGTCGTAGACACATACAACACGGAAACAGGACCATTGGCCCAATTCATCCATGCCGACTAAGATACCCCATCTAAGCAAGCCCAATTTGCCTGCATTTGGCCCCTATCCTTCTAAGCCTTTCCTGTCCATGTACCTGTCCAATGCTATAGTACCTGCCTCAATCACCCCCTCTGGCAACTTGTTCCATATGCCTATCACCCTTTGTGAAAAAATTATGCCAATGAAATCTTTCCCCCTTCACCTATAAACTTTGTCCTCTGGTTCTTGATCCTTAAGTTCATAAGTCATAGGCACAGAATTAGGCCATTTGCCCCATCATGTCTCCTCCTGTTTTGCGTAAAAGACCCTATGTATTTACCCTATCTATTTCCCTCACCATCTGATGTGTCTGATCTGAAATTGCCTAAAGGGCCTGTCCCACTTTCACAACCTAATTCACGACCTCTGCCGAGGTTGCCCTTGACTCATACTTGCAGCATGGTCATCACGAGAGCATAGGTAGGTCGTAGGTAGGTTGTGATGCTAGTCGTAGGTACTCATGGCATCAAGTAGGTCGGGGCGTTTTTTCTAGCCCGATGTAAAATTCCCACGAGTAAAAAAGGTCATGAATTAGGTCATGAAAGTGGGACAGGCCCTTTATTCTGCTCCTAGAACTTGTGAACTTAAGAATATGCCAACTATGTGCCAAGTGCAGGCAAATGGGACTAGCCCAGTATGCCAATTCACAGTCTTTTTTGCCCAGGATAAAGGTGAGAGGTGACAGATTTAAACCCTCCTCCCCCCTCACTTATTGCAATAAGTCTGAAGAAGGGTGCTGTCCTGAAATATCACCTATCCATGTTCTCGAGATGCTGCCTGACCCGGTGAGTTACTCCAGCACTTTGTCCTTTTTTCTCTCTGTTTATCTTCCACCACCACTCTCTCTGCTTCTTCCCCCCTGATCTGAAACATTAATTCTATTTCTCTCTCCGCTGATGCTGCCTGACTTGCAGAGTGTTTAGTTTAATATAGAAATGCAGAGCGGAAACGGGAACTGAGTCCGTGCCGACCAACGATCCCCGTACACTAGCACTATCCGACACACTAGGGACAATTTACAATCTTTATCGACGGCAATAAACCTACAAACCTGTACGTCTTTGGCGTGGGAGAAACTGGAGCAGGAGAAATCTTGTGTGGTCTCACATGGAGAACGTATAAACTCCATACAGTCAGCACCTATGGTCTGGATCGAAGCCGGGTCTCTGGCGCTGTGATGCAGTAAATCTACCGCTGTGCCACCCCGAATGTTCTCCAGCCTTCCTGATTTTATTTCAGATTTGCAGCATCTGCACTTTTGTCTTTCGTCAGCTTTGCTGCTTATAATTGTACAGTGGCACAGCTTTTAACACGTGTATATTTCTGCTTTCTGCTTCTGGGTGGTTTCACCATGAGTAGGAAGGTAAACATGTACCGTGGTGGTAGGCAAACATGGTTGCTGTTGGTCCTCCCACCTCCCACCTTCCTGACCACCAAACCCGTCTCTTCCACAGGATTTACGTGACATACACCTCTCCCCAAACCGACACAGAGAAAATAGTTTAAAGGAAGCCAATGCATACAGACCGACTGCATATTAACAACTCCACCAGCCCTTGGTGCTTTTAATATAGGAACGAGGCCCCATAATCCTACGCAATCTCCCGGTTGCCAAACATTTGAACTCCCCTTCCCATTCCCATACTGACCTTTCTGTCCTGGGCCTCCTCCACTGTCAGAGTGAGGCCACATGCAAATTGGAGGAACGGTACCTCATATTTCGCCCGGGCAGCTTACAACCAGCGTTACAACCAAGAACGTTGGTTTCTCTAATTTCAAGTAAAACCCCTGTCTCACGGTACGAGTTCATTCCAAGAGTTCTCCCGAGTCTGCGCCGATTCGAACTTGGAGATTTACGGTAATGGCCATTCGTCGGTACTTGGGGCTCTCGTGGACATTTTTCATCATGTTGAAAAATCTTCACGAGTGTTCCCGTGCTTACCTGCCGTTAGCGAGTCTTCCCGAGTGCCTGCCGTTAGCGCTAAGAGACGTCCACGAGGTATTTACCAAGTATTAACCCTCACTATTCTGTTCCCTACACCAACACACTTGTCACCTCTAGCCTTGGTTACTTTATCCACGCCACCTACTCTTAAGCTGGATCCACCTATCACTTACAAGCTCTCGGCCAGCCCCCTTTCCACCAGCTATCTCCCCTCTTAAAGAAGAGCCCCAGCCCAAAACGTCATGTTGCCTGATGTGCTGAGTCCCTCAAGCTGTTTGCTTTTTTATTTGCTCAAGATTCCAGCGTCTACATTCTCTTGTGTCTCCCCTTACTGCTCCGCACAGAAAATTGCTCGTCTTTTGAAGTGTGTGAAATTTTAACAGTCTAATAAAACATAATGAATGCCAAGGAGTGTGGAGGAAGGAACTGCAGATGCTGGTTTACACCGAAGATGGACACAAAATGCTGGAGTAACTCAACGGAAGGTGGTGGGCTGAAGAAGGGTTTCAACACCCATTCCTTCTCTCCAGACGTGCTGCCTGTCCTGCTGAGTTACTCCAGCATGTTGTGTCTAGCTCTCATAATGAATGCCAAACTATTCGGACCCTGAGAATTCAGCTTTACAAGTGCGGAGTCTCATATATTGAAATTTTAAGGTGCCAGCTATTTCTTAAATGCAACGTTTAGTAAACATTTAGACAGGTACATGGATTGTACAAGTTTAGAGCGATATGGGTCAAGCACAGGCGGGTGGGACTAGTGTAGATGGGGCATGGTTGTCGTGTGGACAAGTTGGGCCTAAGGGCCTGTTTCTGCACTGTATGACGACTATATTTAAAAGAACTTCCTTCCTCTCTGCCTTTATTTTTCCCATTTAATTCCTTCTTTCTTTGCCAGTCCACAGTTCAGTACCTTCACTTAATGTTATGATACATTAAATATTCTTAATTTTTTTTCTTCCAACATTAGACATTGCAGTTCTCAGGTTGCAGACTCGGGATGTTCCCAGGAATGTCAGTACAATGGACCATTTTCCCTCTCTCACAGGAGAAGTAATTTGATAAAATACTTGAGGGTGTTTTTCACATAGTTTAGTTGTAGGTGAGTGCTGGACTGCAATATGTTCTCCACCATGGTTCCCTGATGGATCTGAACCAAGTCAGACTCTGGACGTGCAGGGTCTTTCACTCTGGGCCTGTACTCGCTGGAGTTTAGAAGGATGAGGGGGGACCCCACATTGAAACTTACCAAACAGTGAAAGGCACGGATAGAGTAGATGTGGAGAGGATGTTTCCACTAGTAGGAGAGTCTAAATTCAGAGGGCAAAGCCTCAGCATTAAATGATGTACCTTTAGAAAGGAGATGAAGAGGAATTTCTTTAGTCAGAGGGTGGTGAATCCGTGGAGGCCAAGCCAATGGATATTTTTAAGGAGCAGATTGGCAGATGATTAGTAGGGGTGTCGGGGTGCTTCTATGTCTTAAGGTCACAGGGTGATCATGTCAACTCCACATAGACAGCACTCAAGGTCACGATCGAACCTGGTTCTCTTGCATCGTGAGGCAACATCTCTACCAGTTGTGCCACCACGCCTTCCCTGATTTTGACGTGCAAAACTGCAGGGATGATTTTCAGGTGACAAAATATTTTAGTTTTGTTTACTATTGTCACGTATACTGAGGTACAGTGAAAAGCTTTCTTGTTGTGTGCTATCCAGTCAGCAATACAGACTATACAAGATTACAGTCAAGCCGTCCACAGTGTACAGATGTCATGATAAAGGAAATAACGTTCAGAGCAAGATAACGACCAGTAAAATCATATTAAGAGGCTAGTCACCAAAGTTGGAGCATGTCATTCAACCTCTGATAGTTCACCATTCACCTCAGTTCCTCCATCTACCTTTCCTGCATTAACCATGCATTAGTTTGGTACATGAGTAGCACGAATATCAGTGGTTATGGAGGGAAGGCAGGAGAATGGAGTTGAGAGGGAAAGATAGATCACCCATGATTGAATGGCGGGGTAGACTTGATGGGCCGAATGGCCTAACTCTGTTCCTTTGGTTTATGAATATGAAACTGCAGTTGTTTCCAGCTGAGAGAACTCCTGCTCTGGAGATTGGGATTGGTGTTGGCTTATTATTGTCACGTGTACCATGTAACTTACATAGCTTCACAATTTGAATAAGGAGCAGTCAATTCACCACCTAACGCTGAATTACATGCTGCCATGGCACAGGTGATAGTTGGGCCAAAGAACTGTACGATTGGTCCAAAAACGAGAAAGGCACAGTGGCACAGCGGTAGAGTTGCTGCCTTAGAGCGCCAGAGATCCCAGTTCGATCCTGACTATGGGTGCTGTCTGTACAGAGTTTGCACGTTCTCCATGTGACCGCGTGGGTTTTCCCCGGGTTCCTCCAGTTTCCTCCCACACTCTAAAAACGTGCAGGTTTGTAGGATAATTAGCTTCGGTAGGTTGTGCAATTGTCCCTAGTGTGTAGGATGTTGCTAGTGTACGAGTGATCAGTGGTCGGCGCGGATTCAGTGGGATGAAGGGCCTGTTTCCATGCTGTATCTCTAAAATAAACTAAACTAAACTAAATCAGCTCAATTGAACATCTAAAGCTGTTACATTGCACAGGTGGTGTTTAGATTAGTCCAGAAATTGGCATATAATTGCAAAAAACAAGATCTGGAAGCCTGTTTCATTCCTCAGCTCATGTCTCATGGACCTAAATCAAAATGAAAACAGCTTGAGACTTGTATGGACTCATCCTCAAAATTCGCAAACCATGTTTTCATAAAATTTACTTTGTGGCTTCACTGGTACTTTCTGCACAGACCAACGACAAACATTTCCTCTTTGCTAATTAAATATGGGGTCTGACTCTGGTCTCAATTAAATAAATCCAGGGTGGTTCATTTGATAGTTGCAACAGATGATGATTTTTTAAAATATACCTTCTGTGGAAACCGATTCTGCGCCAACCAGCGATCACCCTACATACTAGAGACAAGTTACAATTTTCTGTACGTCTTTGGAATGTGGGAGGAAACTGGAGCACCCCAAGAAAACAGGGAGAACGTACAAATTCGATTCAGACACCACCCACAATCAGGATTGAACACAGGCCTCTGGTGCTCACAGGAAGCAGCTCTACTGCTGCGCCACTGTGTCGCCTGGCTCTTAAACCTGGAGGCAACGGTTTTCAGACTCCTCTACTTTCTTACCAATGACAGGAGTGAAATGAGAGCATGGTGTGGGTTCTTGAAAATTCTCTAATTTCAAATGACTGCTGCATTTCTTTCCCCTCACCCTCTCTCCCCCCACCCTTCCACCCCCACCCCAGTTGTTCTGCTAGTTAGCACATGCAACTAGTTACCCCAGCCAACAATGACTCATTGTGGACTCCTGAGGTCATCTGTTGCCGCCCCTGGTTTGTTTTTAGCCTTTTGTATCTTTCAGTCTGAAGAAGGGTTCCGACCTGAAACATCACTTATTCTTTTTTTTCTATAGATGCTGCCTGACCCGCTGAGTAAAAAAAAATCTTCATTTTATGTCTATCTTGGGCCCTTGATAATGCTGACTGCCATTTTGAGGCAATGCTCCTGATAGATCCCTTCGATGGTGAGGAGGGTGAGCACCCCTGATGGACCAGGCAGGGTTTACCACATTTTGTAATGCCCTTCATTCCTGGGCGTTCAAGTAAATATGTTCTCTACCAATACACCTGTATTTGCCGACATATTGAATCTCCTCAATCACGAATGCCAGGATGGTTTTGCAAGATGCACTGTTCCAGCCCTCCCTCATGTTATGCAGGAACCTCATAGACCGTTGCTCACACCGTCCATCGGGCACCATATTTAGACTTAGTCACCAAGAATCATTGAATCCGAGAGTCATGGACTGATACAGCATGGAAACAAGCCCTTTGGTCCAACTTGCTCACACCGACCAACATGTCCCATCTACAATAGTCCCACTTGCCCACGTTTGGCCCATATCCCTCTAAACCTGTCCTATCCATGTACCCGTCTAAATGCGTCTTAAACGTTGTGATAATCCCAGCCTCAACTACCTCCTCTGGAAGCTCGTTCCATACACCCACCACCTTTTGTGTGAAAATGTAACCCCTCAGGTTCCTATTAAATCTTTCCTCCTTCACCTTAAACCTATGTCCTCTGGTTCTTGATTCCTTCACTATGAGCAAGAGACTGTGCATTCACCCGGTCTTTTCCTCTCATGATTACATACACCTCTTTAAGATGATTCTTCGTCCTCCTGTGCTCCTAGGAATAAAGTTCCAGCCAAGGAGACAAGGAGAACATTCAGACTCTTTCTCACCTGTGTTTGTTTTGTGTTCTGGTAGCAGAGCCAATGCACCCTTGAACCACAGTGAACTTGACACAACATCTACCATAGAAGGTAAACACAGCTGTTGGTTGACCAGCCATGTTCCTTGGTCCACACCGCTCACCGCTGGCTGGAGGTTTCAAGTCATTTACCCTCCATCTTCAATCACCCCACACTTTCCATCACCTATTTTGGTCCCAACTTTAAAAATCATTTACAGCAACCAAAATAGATAAAGTACATACACAGTCTTTCTCCTAGAGTAAGGGAATCAAGAACTAAAGGGCATAGGTTTGAGGTGAGAAATCTAACAGGAACCCGAGGAGCAACTTTACACACAGAGGGTGGTAGGTATGAGCTGCCAAAGGAGATAGTTGAGGCAGGTACAATAACAACATTTAGATCGAACGTAGAAAAAAGGGCAGTACTGCACAGGGACAGGCCATTCGGCCCACAATGTTTGTGCTGAACATGATGCTGTTAAACTTACCTCATTTGTCTGTACATGATCCATATCCCTCCATTCCCTGCACTTCCATGTGTCTATCTAAAAACCTTTTAGCCACCACCATCGCATCTGCTTCCACCACCACCCCTGCCAGTGTATTCCAGGCCCCCAGCTCTCTGTGTAAAAACTTGCCCCGCACATCCCCTTTAAAATTTCCGCCTCTCACCTTATATCTATGACCTTTAATGTTGAACATTTCCACTCCACAAAAAAGATTCTAACAGTCAAATACATTTAAAAGACAGTAGGACAGGTACATGGATAGCAAAGGTTGAGAGGGATACATGCTAAATGCTGGCAAATGGGACTATTTTGGTTGGCATGCAGGTTGGACCGAAGGGCCTGATTCTGTGCCGTATGACTTTATAATTCTCTGTGATTCTGAGATCCCAATTTTTAAATAAGATAGACTAAAATTGTTGGGATAACTCAGCGGGTCAGGCAGCATCTCTGGAGAAGAGGATTAGGTGATGTTTCGGGTCGGAACCCTTCTCCAGGCTGAAGGGTGGGTGGGGACTGGATGTAGGAAAAGGCCAGAACAAAACAGGGCCTGCAACAGATGACCAAGGAAGCCCTTAATGGCCAATTAATGGCCGAGGAAGAGGTGATAACAAAGGGAAACAGGGATGTGAATAGTGGAACTAGTGGGATGACCAGGGGGGGGGGGGGGGGGGGGGGGGGGGGGGGGGGGGGACGAGAGGGAATGCTGGGGTTCCCAAATTTTAAATATGTGTTTGACTTTTATCTGCTCTTGGTTGCAGCCGTGTTGTCGAGATTGAGCTTCAATATTGGCACCCACCCGTGCAGATTTCCAATTTGTACGAGTTTCTTGGGCCCTCCCACATCGCTCAGTCCACAGCAATCCAATATATTTCTTTCCCTCTTATCTTGGTGATACAGTAACCCAAAACTGGCAAAAGCAAACTATGTATTCAGTAATCAAGCTGTTAGTGTTGTACAGAGGAGTCAAGTTTCCAATTGCACTGTTTAAAGGTGTTGCACTCAAGTGAACTCCTCACAGTGCCTCTCATTGATGTTTGGAGTGAAGTATACAGCCAGAGAATTAAGCACTAAATCTATCACAGGAGCATTGTTTAATGAAAATTACTGCTGAGTCTCACAAGATTGTGCTCAAAGGGCCGAATGGCCTACTCCTGCACCTATTTTCTATGTTTCTATGTTTCTATTAGTTTTAATTTAATTTAGAGATACAGTGCGGAAACTGGCCCTTCGGCCCACTAAGTCCACGCCGACCAACGATCACCCCGTAGATTTACACTATCCTACACTCTGGGGACAGTTGCCAATTTTGTGCCAAAGCCAATTAACCTACAAACCTGCACATCTTTAGAGTGTAGGAGGTAACCAGAATACCCGGAGAAAACCCACGCGGTCACAGGGAGAACGTACAAACAGCACCCACAGTTTGGATTGAACGCGGGTCTCTGGCACTGTAATGCCCCTGTCTCACTTAGGAATCCTGAACGGAAACCTCTGGAGACTTTGCGCCCCACCCAAGGTTTCCGTGCGGTGCCCGGGGGTTGCAGGTGGTTGCCGGAGGTTGCAGGTAGTGGAAGCTGGTAGGGAGACTGACAAAAACCTCCGGGAACCGCACGGAAATCTTGGGTGGGGCGCAAAGTCTCCAGAGGTTTCCGTTCAGGTTTCCTAAGTGGGACAGGGGCATTAGGCAGCAGCTATACCGCTGTGACACCATGGCAAAATTTAAATTGGCTGAGAGGCATGATCACATTGAATGGTGGTGCTGGCTCAAAGGGCCGAATGGCCTACTCCTTCATCTATTGTCTATTGGTAGTTTCAAGCAACTTAAAGGAGGACACATAGGCAGTCATGGAGTCATACAGCATGGAATGCCCACGCCGACCAATATGTCCCACCGACATATTTTACCTGCCTGCATTTGGCCCATATCCCTCAAAACCTATCCTATCCATGTACCTATCCAAATATTTCATAAACATTGCAATAGTACCTGCCTCAACTACCTCCTACTGCATCTCGATCCATTCACCTGTGTAAAAAAGTTGCCCATCAGGGTCCTATTAAATATTTCGCCTATTTAAACCTATGTCCTCTGGTTCTCGATTCCCCTACTCTGGGCAAGAGACTCTGCATGTTTACCCAATCTATTCCTTTCATGATTTTGTGCACCTCTATAAGATCACCCCTCATCCTCCTGTGCTCCAAGAGAGGCGAGGAGGTTTAAAGCCCTGTCCCACTGTACGAGTTCATTCCAAAAGCTCTCCCGAGTTTAAAAAAAAATCAAAGTCGTGGTAAGCACGGAGAATGAACGTAGCGGTTACATCAGAGCTCGGGGACGTTTCTTAGCGCTAATGGCAGGTAAGCACGGGAAGACTCGTGAAGATATTTCAACATGTTGAAAAATGTCCACGAGAGCCCTGAGTACCGATGAGTGGCCATTACCGTAAATCTCCGAGTTCAGGGCAAACTCGCGAGAGCTCTTGGAATTAACTTGTACCATGGGACAGGGCTTTTAGGGAGTGGGTAATATCAGGAAGATCAGGCTGTTATTCAGCGATTTCAGAGGATTAAAGGACTGGAGGAAGGATAACACTGTTAAAGGGATTTGCATAAAACTGGTGAGTATATGGAACGCGCTGCCAGAGGAGGTGGTTGAGTCACGTATTAGAATAACATTTAAAAGACATTTGGACACTCGCACTGTCCTACACACTAGAGACATATTTTTACAGAAGCCAATTAATCTACAATTCTGAGTTCATCTAAGGCCTACAGACTTAGTTCTAACCTGTACATAGAACATAGAACAGTATAGCTCAGGACAGAGCCTGCAATGTTTGTGTTGAACAAGATGCCACATTAATCTCCTCTGACTGCAGATAACCCATATCCCTCCATTCGCTACATATTCATATGCCATCTAAAAGCCTGTTAAACACCTCGATCGTATCTGCCTCCACCACCACCCCCTGGCAGCGTGTTGCAGAAACCCATCACTCTTTGTGTGATGAAACCTGTTCCGTGCATCTCCTTGAAACATCCGCCACTGTCCTTTCATGCCCTCCGGCCTTTCACATTTCCATCTCGGGGAAAAAGTCCCCGACTATCTACCCTATCTATACCGCTCTTGAAACATAGAACAGTGCAACCCAGGAACGGACCCTTCAGCCCACAATGCCCATGCCGAACATGATGCCTGTAGATGGGCTTTACATGAAGATCCATGTTTCCACATCTTCTCCGGTCATTATAGATGTGGCAGAGATCCGGGTTCGATCACGACTGCGGACGCTGCACGGAGTGTGGTTTGTACATTCTTCCTGTAACCGCGTGGGTTTCTCCGGGTGCTCCGGTTTCCACCCACACTCCTAAGACGTACAGACTAATTGGTTTCAGTAAATATTGTAAATTATCCCTAGTGTGTAGGATAGTGCTAGTGATCGCTGGTCGGCATGCTCAGTGGGCTGAAGGGCCTGTTTCCACGCTGTAACTCTAAAGTCTAAAGTAAAAATATACAGCTCACTCACTCACAATGCTTTGTGTGACAGCAAGCACACAATCAATACGTTGCCCGCGTATCCCTTTGCATCTTTCAAAGAGCAAAGTTATAGGACTCGAGAGAGAGAGTCTGATACTATCCTTGACCTGATTCCTTCACGAGCGTAAAATAAAATTTAAATACCCGAGAGATAAATGGAAGCATTTAGTCTTTGGTGGGAACATCCTTTGATTTACCGCTGTACAAATATTCTGCGAAATGTGTTAAAGACTTGCCTTTGTAGTTGTCCAGTTTCCATCGCTTCAATCACTAGAATGAAAGTAATTTCAGGGTTAGTTTAATTTAGTTTAGTTTATTGTCACGTGTACTGAGGCACAGTGAAAAGCTTCTGTTGAGTGCAGTCAAGTCAGCAGAAATACTAAACATGATTACAATCGAGCCGTCCACAGTGTACAGGAGGGTCTCCAGTGAAGTGAATAACAGTTCAGGACCACTCTCTAGTTGTTGGTAGGATTGCTCAGTTGCCTGATAACAGCTGGGAAGAAAATTAATTACTAAGTTTTTTGTACAGGACTTGAGGAACAGTTGATGGAGTTTGATATAGAATATAAAATTATGAATAATAATATTCAACAACAACAAACTGGGGGTGGAGTTTGTACATTCTCCCCGTGAACGCGTTGGTTTCCACCGGGTATTCGTGTTTCGTCCAACACTCCAAACACGTACAGGGTTGTAGGTTAACTGACTTCTGTACATTGCCCCAAGTGTGTCGAATAGAACTAATGTATGGGTGTTTGTTGGTTGGCACGGACTCAATGGGCCAAAGGGCCTGTTTCCATGCTGGATTTCCAAAACTATAACTAAACCCAAACTACAATGCTGAGAACTATATTCCGCATTCTGTATCTTCCCCTTTGCTCTGCCCACTGCACACGAGATTTACTTGATTGGTTACGGTATCTGTTTGGATAGCATGCAAAACAAAGCTTTTCACTGTACCTCGGTACACGTGATAATAATAAGCCTAAAACTAATCACTCCAAGGTGATCGCTAGTCGGTGTGGACTCGGTGGGGCCGAGGGCAGAGAGAGAAGGGGGAGTCAACTGAGAGAGAGAGAGAGAGAGAGAGAGAGAGAGAGAGAGAGAGAGAGAGAGAGAGAGAGAGAGAGAGAGAGAGAGAGGTGGGGGGAGAGAGAGAGAGAGAGAGGTGAGAGAGGGAGGGGTGAGAGGGGTGAGGGTTGGGAGGGGGTGGGGTGTGGAGGGGGGAGGAAGAGGTGGGGGGAGGAGGGGGGAGAGGTCGGAAGGGAGGGGGAGAGGTGGGAGGAAGGGATGGGGGGTTGAGGGGGGGGAAAGAGAGTGGCGAAGTGGTGAGAGGAGAGGGGACGGGGGTGAGAGGGGGGAGGGTTGGGAGGGGGTGGGGTGAGACGGAGGAGGGTATGGATGGGAGGAGCGAACTTGCTGTGGGGGGACCTCCTGATCTGGGGAGAGGGAACGGGGGTGGGGTGAGGTGGGGGGAGATGGCAGGCGGGGGTGGGAGTCCAGCTGGGGGGGGGGCAAAGGCATTGTGACGTCAGCAGCTCAAGCGGCAATAATATTTTTAAATTAGTTTTGTAATCAATTTTATTCAAAATCTGGGGAAATAATTGACCAAGGAGTGGATTTCTGAACTCATAAGATAAATCCTTACCAAAATTGTAAAAATCTCCGTGTTTTTGGGTCTGGTTTTCGAGGAGAAACGTTGCGAACACAAAATGTCGTACACCCACACACACACAAAGTTTTAAACGTATATAGATATCCCAGATAGAACAATGACATCTAGTTTTTTTTTTTAGTTTTAGTACAGCGCAGAAACAGGCCTTTCAGCCCACCGGGTCCTCGCCGACCAGCAATCCCCTTGCATTAACACTATCCTACACACACTAGGGAAAATTCTTACATTTACAAGCCAAGTTACCAACATACCTGTACGTCATTGGAGTGGGAGGAAACCGAAGACCTCGGAGAAAACCCACGCGTTCACGGGGAGAACATATAGACTCTGTACTGACAACATCCGTAGTCAAAATTGAATCCCTCTCTCCCTCTCTCTCTCTCTCTCTCTCTCTCTCTCTCTCTCTCTCTCTCTCTCCCTCCCTCTCTGGTCACAGTGAAGCTGGCAGTGAAGCTGGCAATATTACTGGGCTCATCGTGCTGCTGTGTGTGATTCTGTTGCCCACAGCTGCGCAAGGGGCTGCGGGATCGAGCAGTGCCTCTCTGTGCTGATACCGCGGTGTACAATAACAGGGACCTGTGCCATGTGCTGAGGAGCAAGTGTTGGCGAGGTCAATATTTATAGATCAGTACACAGCCGCCTTCACCAGGAGAGCTGCCTGCTGACTCCCACCGCTGGAGTTTTACGTTCTAACTCAAGTCCTCTTCCCCCCACAGCTCTGAATGGTTGCGATGGTCTGTCTTCCCGTTCCTGAGTGACTGAATTGGAGGGAATTTCACAGAGTCTTTGACCAACGCAGCAGATTGGCAGCAGGCGGCCAGCAGAGTTGGCAGGTAAGAGTTTGACTTGCTACAACATGAAGGCTGTTGATTGCAACTTGTATCCAATGGAAGACTACGCCTGTGGCTCTAAGGTTTTGCCCTGTTGTGACAATAGACAATACAATAGACAATAGGTGCAGGAGTAGGCCATTCGGCCCTTTGTGCCAGACCTTTGCTGCTGAACTGAACTGAACATCCCATGTAGAATTTATTTCAAAGTCTGTATGTACTGCACCCTTTCATGTGTAGCGTAAAACACAGCCTGAATTTCTGTTTGGAGTTTTCATCTAGCTAGTACTGTCCTCATGGAGCCATTATCACTTGCCAGTCTTGTTATCTGGAAGTAAAGGCGTGATTTGTTTCCTCATTAACTCATTCAAAATCTAGCACTCATCATTTTAAAGCAAGTGTACTAAACAGCTTCTTCTTTTTACTCAAGTATTGTTCAGAGAAAAGTCAGACTGCCAGAGAGTCATACTGTATGTAAACAGGCCCTTCGGCCCAACTTGCCCACGCTGATCAACATGCCCCATCTACACTACTCCCATCTGCCTTCATTTGGCCCAAATCCCTCTAATCCTGTCTGAACCATGTACCTGTCCAAATGTTTCTTAAACTTTGCAATAGTACCTGCTTCAACTGCCTCTTCTGGCAGCTCGTTCCATACACCCACCACACTTAATGTGAAAATGTTACCTCTCAGATTCCCATTTAATCTTTTTCTCCTCACCTTAAACCTATGTCCCCTGTTTCTTGATTCACCTATTCTGGGCAAGAGATTCTGTGCATTTACCTGATTTAATCCTCACGATTTTGTAGACCACTATGAGATCACCCCTCATCCTCCTGCTCTCCAAGGAACAAGGTCCCAGCCTGCTCAACCTCTTCCATCAGCGCAGTCCCTTGAGTCCCGGCAACATCCCGGTATCCTTTGCAGCTTGACCACATCTGGTTGCCGTTATTGAAGTTAGGGGCAGAGATATTGTCCGTCACAAACCTTGCACACACACACACGCACACACACATTCTCATCGTGTGGATGCACCTTTGTACAAGTGATTATACAGTCACCCTAATTCCGTGCTTGTACCCGACCCACCCCTCCCTACCCCACATCACTTCACTTTGCTCTCATCTGCAGGCATATTACAGAGGGTGTTACTTGTATATCTGAACCCTTTCACCTCGGTAATCTCTGTGCATTGGCAGAGCCTTGGTGCATCTAAATATAGTGCATGAAAGCAGCATTGTTGTGCTCTGGAGTGAGTGAGTGAGGGAGATATCACTTTACAGGGACAGGTTAGAGCTGCCTATGTCAATTTCCACTTGGATGCCCTGGTTATGAGATAATGGCATTTCAGACGGTACTGTGGATAAGACTGGAGCAGGAAACGAGAGTCCCGACTGGCCTACGTGGATGAATTTTTACAAGCAGGTATAATTCAATAACGTCTGATCGGCACGGTGACGCAGCGGTAGAGTCGCTGCCTCACAGCATCAGAGACCCAGGTTCGACTTCTCCCGCCCGAGTTGCGGGGTTGAGGATGACCTGGAGCGGGGCCTTACATCGCCCGGCGCAGCTTTAAATGGCCGCGGGACTTGTTAGCGCCCGCCGGGGACTCCAATACCAAGACTCAGAGCGCGGCCTTGCATCACCCGGCGCGGCTTTATAATTGCCGCGGGACTTATTTACCATCGCCCGCCGGGGGCTTTGACTCTGACATCGGGAGGGGAACGAGGAGAGCAGGGGAGAGATAAGACTTTGCCTTCCATCACAGTGAGGAGGAGATTCACTGTGATGGATGTTTGTGTAAATTGTGTTGTGTCTTGGTTCTTCTTCTTGTGTGTATGACTGCAGAAACCACATTTCGTTTGAACCTCTGGGTTCAAATGACAACAAATAAATTGTAATAAATTGTATTGTATTGTATTGTATCGATCCTGACCACAGTTCCTGTACCGAGTTGGCACACGTGGGCGACATGGGTTTTCTCTGGGTGCCCCAGTTTCTTCCTACACTCCAAAGACGCAAAGATTTGTAGGTTAATTGGCTCCGGTAAAAATTGTAAATTGTCCTGAGCGTGTAGGATAATGCCAGTGTACCGGGTGATCACCGGTCAGCATGGCTCGCTGGGCCGAAGGGCCTGTTTCCATGCTGTATCGCTAAAATGTAAAGTCTCCAAATATTGGATGATCGTGTAATGCTCGGACTCTATTCCTTGGAGTGCAGGTGGATGAGGGGTGATCTTATAGTGGTGTACAAAATCATGAGAGGAATAGATTGGGTAAATGCACAGAGTCTCTTGCCCAGAGTAGGGGAATGGAGAACCAGAGGACAGAGGTTTAAAGTGAGAAGCGAAAGATTTAATAGGAACCTGATGGGCGCTTTTTTTTACACAAAGGGTGGTGAGTGTATAGAATGAACTGCTGGAGGAGATAGTTGAGGCAGGTACAATCACATCATTTAAGAAACATTTAGGCTGGTACTTGGATAGGATAGGTTTAGAGGGATATGGGCTAAATGCAGGTAGGTGGGACTAGTGTAGATTGGGCATGTTGGGCCGAAGGGCCTATTTTCCACGCCGTATAACTCTATCACTCTAACCTTGATTAACTACTTTGATATTATTTAACCTTAAGTCCATTTTCATTGGCACTTGTTGGCTCCATGCATATAGAAGCTATTTTACTCCACATTGCTACCTGGTACGGGAGAACTGTGTTATGCCCCTGTCCCACTTAGGAAACCTGAACGGAAACCTCTGGAGACTTTGCGCCCCACCCAAGGTTTCCGTGCGGTTCCCGGAGGTTTTTGTCAGTCTCCCGACCTGCTTCCACTACCTGCAACCTCCGGCAACCACCTACAACCTCCGGGAACCGCACGGAAACCTTGGGTGGGGCGCAAAGTCTCCAGAGGTTTCCGTTCAGGTTTCCTAAGTGGGACAGGGGTATAAAACATGAACTCAAGAATAGAACTAAATATAATTATGAGAGCCAGAGATAGGGTGTACAGTCAGAACCTTCTTGCCACGGTGGAAAAGACTAGAGACCGTTGTGTTAAGTAAAGAATGGCAAAGAGTAAAGGAGATGTGCGGGGCAAGTTTTTTTTTAACACAGAGGTCGGTGGTAGCCTGGAACGCGCTGCCAGGGGTAGAGTCAGATGTGATAATGGCATTTGGTCGCCTAATTATAGGAAGGATGTCAACACAATAGAGAGAGTACAGAGGAGATTTACTAGAATGTTGCCTGGATTTCAGCAACTAAGTTACAGAGAAAGGTTGGACAAGTTAGGTCTTTATTCTTTGGAGCGCAGAAGGTTAAGGAGGGACTTGATAGAGGTCTTTAAAATGATGAGAGGGATAGACAGAGTTGACATGGATAAGCTTTTCCCACTGAGAGTAGGGAAGATTCAAACAAGAGGACATGACTTGAGAATGAAGGGACAGAAGTTTAGGGGTGACATGAGGGGGAACTTCTTTACTCAGAGAGTGGTAGCTGTGTGGAATGAGCTTCCAGTGGAAGTGGTGGAGGCAGGTTTGATTTTATCATTTAATAAGAAATTGGATAGGTATATGGACGGGAAAGGAATGGAGGGTCATGATCTGAGTGCAGGTAGATGGGACTAGGGGAGAATAAGTGTTCGGCACAGACTAGAAGGGCCGAGATGGCCTGTTTTCCGTGCTGTAATTGTTATATGGTTATATTGTTATTTAAGAGGCTTTTGGATAGGCACATGGATATGCAGGGAATGGAATGATACTGATGACGTGCAGGCAGAGGAGATTAATTTTAATAACATCATGTTCGATATGGACATTGTGGGCAGCAGGGACACACTAGGGACAATTTACTGAAGCCAATTAACCTACAAACCTGCACGTCTTTGGCGTGTGGGAGGAAACCAGATCACCTGGGGAAAAGGTGATCTCGGGGAGAACGTACAAACTCTGTACAGACAGCACCCATAGTCAGGATTGAACCCAGGTCTCCGGTGCTGTAAGCAACAGCTCTACCGCTGCAACACTGTGCCGCCCCTGAGGCAGTGAGGAGAAAGAGGGCGTCTGAATGAAAGGGTTGACTTTAAGCTGCTGACGACACAAATAGATGAAGTGTCACTGCGTTACCTGCTGCATTGTTGGGAGTCTTGTCGAGTTTTGGAATCCAGGGCCCGCTGGGCTTTGCTGCAAGGTCAGTAACTGGAAGGGAAACAGGTGCAGGCAGAAAGCAGATCATTATTTTTAGTATTCATTTGCGGGAGACGAGGCTTAGTGGAAAGGCCAGCAATTATCACCCGTATCTCAATCGACAGAGCTGGCAGAGAAGGCAACGCTTGCTCATTCAGGTTCATCGAGCTGAACATTCATTGGACTTGTGTAATCCAAAGGGGTTTTTATCGGAATTGGAGTCTCTAATACTGACAGTCAAGGTTAAGATTCATAGTCACAATCATGAAGTATGGAAACAGGCCCTTCGCCACTGACCAACATGTCCTATCTACACTAGTCCCACCTGCTGCGTTTTGGCCCGTATCCCTCTAAACCTGTCCTATCCATGTACCTGTCTAAATGTTTCTTAAATGTTGCAATAGTCCCTGCCTCAACTACCTCCTCTGGCAACTCGTTCCATACACACACACCACCCTTTTTTGTGTAAACGTTATCCCTCAGACTACGATTAAATCTTTCCTCCTTCACCTCCCCATGGGCAGGAGACTGTTTATTGGCTCGCTTGTATACAAAGTCGAGGTGTGCAATATCACGAGAGGAACAGAGTCTCTTTGCCAGAGTAGGGGAATGAAGAACGAGAGGACATTGGATTCGCGTGAGGGGGGGCGGGATGTGGGAGGAAACCGGAGGACCTGGAGGAATCCAACGCGGTCACAGGGAGAACGTGCAAACTCTACCCAGACAGCACCTGTGGTCAGGGTCGAACTCAGTCTTTTAAATATTGTTTTTGTACCTTCCTCGACTACTTCTCTGGCAGCGCTTCCCGGCGGTGGCGATGCCTCACGAGTCGACGAGAGCGTGGGGGGAACCGCCGTGAGGGAGGGAGGGGAAGAACAATGGACAATAGGGGGACAAAGGACAATGGGGACCTGGTGTGGGGGAACTATTGGCGAACACACACACAGAGAAGGGGCAGCCGGCGTGCTTTGTAACTTTGTCAGTGCCTTAGGTGGCTGCTATTTGTCTACATTGTGTATGCCAGGAAATAATCTCACTGTGCCTAGTCACATGTGACTATAAAGTATTCCTTCCTATTCCATTTACCTGTGTGTAAAAATGTTGCTCCTCTGGTTCCTATTGCATCTTTCCACCCTTACCTTAAACATATGTCCTCTGTTCTTGATTCCACGACTCTGGATAAAAGACTCTGTGCATTCTCCCTATTAATTCCTCTCATGATTTTATACACCTCTATAACATCACCCCTCAGCCTCCTGCGCTCCAAGGAACAGGAAGGGCCTGTCCCACGAGCTTGCGACCTGCATGCGGCAAGCGCGACCAAACCGGAAGCGGGGGCCGCGCGGAGGTTGAGTGATCCCCGTAATTGGCCGGTCCCACCAGCATGCGCCTGCATTTGGCGAGCGCGACCAAACTGGAAGCGGGGGCAGCGCGGAGGTCGAGTGAGTGACGTGAAGTTCGAGCGAAGTCCTCGGGATGTTCGCGCGTGACATATACGGCATCAAGATGCTGCGTACGGCGTCGAGATGCTGCATATATGCCCGTCGAGGCGGGTGCGTACGGCTTTGAGGCGGCTGCGGGCCGGCGGGCCGTTGCCGCGCGGAATTTTTGAACACGGTCAGTTTTTCGGAGCCCCGCGCGATGTCTGGAACAGCCCCGCACAATTCCATACGGCTCCGGCAATCGAAGTGGGACTGGCCCCGCGAGGCCGTACGGCTCAAGCGACCACGTTAGGTCGCGCTTGCCGCATGGAGTCGCATGCTTGTGGGACAGGCCCTAGAGGCTCAGCCTGCCTATGGCTCCCACTGGTTCAGAACCTCGAGTCCTACATGACCATAAATGTGGAAAACAATCTAACCACAAGCTGGCGAGGCGGTTTATTCTTCCCACAGCATTATAACCACATTGTGCCGTGGTATTGTTGTGATTCAGCTCTTCTGATAGAAGACCTGAAAATTGTAACTTAAAAGGTCAAGCTGCAGTTGTTGGGAACCGCACGCTAGCTGGCATGTGGTGACTGAGGAGTTACACCAGGAAACTGCCAGTTGCGCAGGGTTAGAGTTACGAGGAGAGAGAGTAAGGGGAGGGGAAACAAACGCAGGCAGGATTTAACCGAGGTGTGTGAAATTAGGAAATGCTGAGATAAGGCAGCCGTAAAGGACTGCAGAGTGGCCAGTCATCAGGACATACATTTACGTTAAATGGTCACGGTGGCGCAGCGGTAAAGTTTTGCCTAACAGCGAATGCAGCGCCGGAGACCCGGGTTCAATCCCGACTACGGGTGCTGTCTGTACGGAGTTTGTATGTTCTCCTCGTGACCTGCGTGGGTTTTCTCCGAGATCTTCGGTTTCCTCCCACACTCCAAGAACGAACAAGTTTGTAGGTTAATTGGCTTGGTAAATGTAAAAAATGTGCCTAGTGGGTATAGGATTGTGTTAATGCTGGTTGGCACAGACCCGGTGGGATGAAGGGCCTGTTTCCGCGCTGTATCACTAAACTAAACTAGTTGAAGTGAGTGGAGAAAAATATTATGGGGTCTGGAACTCAATCTGTTTCTCCTCTCCCCTATCTCTCCCTCTTTCTGCCCCTCCCTCTTCTTCCCTCTTTCTCTCTCATTCTTTCCTCTTTCTCCCTTTCTACCTTTCTCCCTCCCTCTCTCTCTATTGCTCCCTCCCTCCTTCCTCAATCCCTGTCTCCCTCTCCCTCTCCCTCCCCCCCCCTATTTCTCTCCCCCCTCCACCCTATTTTTCTCTTCATCGCCTCCTTCTCTCCCTCCTTTTTCTCTATCCCTCCTTTCTCTCCCTTCCTTCCTCCCTCCCTCTTCCTTCCTCCCTCCCTCTTCCTTCCTCACTCTCCCTGCCCCCCCCCTCTCTCTTCTGTTTTCTCTCTCCTCTTCTCTTTCCCTCTCCCCCTCTCTCATCCTTCCTTTCCTAACCCCTTCTATCCCTCTCCCTCTCCCCTCACCCTCTCTCCCTCCACTCTATTTTCTCTTTACCTCTCGTCTTTGTCCCCCAATTTCTTCCACCTCCCTTTCCTCTCTTTCTCTCCCTCGTTCTTCTATCTTTCTCCCTCTTTCTTGCTCCCCCTCTTCCTCTCTCCATCGCTCTCCCTCCTCCTTCTCCTCTCCTCCCTCCTCCTCCTCCCTCCCCTCTCATTCTCCCCCTCCCCCTCCCATTTTTCTTCCTATCTCTCTCTCTCCTCCTCCTTCTCCTCATCCTCCCTCCTCCTCCTCCCCCCCCTCATTCTCCCCCTCTTCCCTCCCATTTTCATTTCTCCTCTCCCTCTTCTCCTCCTCCTCCCATTTTCATTTCTCCCTCTCCCTCCTTCTCCTCCTCCTCCCTCCCCTCCTTCCACCCTCCCCTTTCATTCTCCCCCTCTCCTTTTCCTTTCTCCCTTTCCCTCTCTCTCCCCCTTCTCCTACTCTCTTCTTCCTCCCTCCCCCTCTCATTCTCTCCCCGTCCCACCCCCTTTCCTTTCTCCCTCTCCGTCCCTGTTTCTTTCTCCTTTTTCCTCCCCATCCCCTCTTATTCTCTCCCTCCTTCCTCTCTCGTTCTCTCTCTATCTCCTTCTTCTCACCCTCCCTCGTTCCTCACCACTTCTGCCTGCCTTTCATCTGATCCACATTTCCAATTCCCATGCAGGTGGCCAGTTGGTTCTAGGCTTGGGCTGAGGTCCCTGCCCCAGACTCTGGTCTGCAGCGTGGGTATTGCTCCCTCGATGCCACGTTAGGAACAGTCGCCAGCTATGCTGGATAAAAGACCTCTTTCTGGTGTCCCAGGTGGACCAGCTCTTGGGAGTCACCAGTGACATTTATGCCCCCGTCCCACTTAGGAAACCTGAACGGAAACCTCTGGAGCCTTTGCGCCCCACCCAAGGTTTCCGTGCGGTTCCCGGAGGTTTTTTGTCAGTCTCCCTACCTGCTTCCACTACCTGCAACCTCCGGCAACCACCTGCAACCTCCGGGAACCGCACGGAAACCTTGGGTGGGGCGCAAAGTCTCCAGAGGTTTCCGTTCAGGTTTCCTAAGTGGGACAGGGGCATTAGGCTGTAAAAACTGTCGGCTTCTGGTGGAGGTGAAAGCACTAACCGTTATTCCCTGCAGCCTGTATTTTTACACTGTGGACGGCCTGACTGTAATCATGCATAGTCTTTCCGCTGACTAGATAGCTCTCAAAAACAAAGCTTTTCACTGTACCTCAGTACACATGACAATAAACTAAACTAAGCTAAACTAAGCACCTTTTAATTTAGTTGAATATTGTCACATGTACCGAGATACAGTGAAAAGCTTCGTCTTTGCGTTCTATCCAGTAAAAATCAAAATAGAGCCGTCCACACTGCATAAGTAAAGGATAAAAGGTACGACATTTAGTGCAAAGATATAACATTGAATAAAGTCCAATCAAAGATAGTTCAAAGGTCTCCAGTGAGTGATGTCATGACCACATTCTAGTTGTTGGTTGGATGGTTCAGTTGCCTGATAACAGCTGGGAAGAACCTGTCCCTGAATCTGGAGGGTGCATTTTCACATTTCTGTGCCTCTTGCTTGATGGGAGAGGGGAGGAGGGGGTGACTGGGGTGAGACTTAATAATATTGGATGAATATATTTGTGCATCTGTGCTGTCAACTGTTTATGGGATGGAGGTTTTTTGTTTTTGTTTTGTTTTGTTTTTTTGTTTATTTTATTAGAAGTTAATACAGTACAAAACAGTACAGTGGAACCTAATTTTAGGTGCCAGCTATGTAATACCATAATCCATTCTATGTACAACCTCTAGTTTTATGTTATGAGAAGGAAAGGGATGGAGGGTATTTATGCTACTCCCTCCTGTCATGTTGCATAATCCCTGATAAGTATGTTGTGTAATGTTCATAAATTCATAGGAGCAGAATTAGGCCATTCGGCCCATTGCGTCTTCTCCACCATTCAGTCAAGGCTGATCTATCTTTTCCTCTCAACCCCATTCTCTGGCCTTCTCCCCATAACCCGTATCCTGAATGAGTGGAGCTTGCTGCCTCGTGACTGTGAGGCAGCTGTCAATCACAGCTGTAGCCTCTGTTTTTAATTCTGGATCTACTCATTGCTGCTTCCTTCCTGAGGTATTTGAAGTCCCTCCATTCCACACAACCATCTTGATTTCCCTTTGACCGTCTTTGCTGTCACCTGCTGTGTGAAATAAAACCCATAAGTGCAACAGCTAACAACATACTTTGACAAACCATGACGGGTTGTAATAACTAAGGCATCATTATTGGGATTTACTTGGCTTTAGAGATACAGCACGGAAACAGGCCACCAATTCTGCACCGACCAGCGAATACCCCGTACACTAGCACTATCCTACACACTCTGGCCCCATTCTCTTCTCCCTGTATATGCTCCCCTTAGGCCAAGTCATTAAAGGCACGGCATTTCCTTCTATTGATCTGTGACAAATAAACTTAACTTGACTTGACTTGACATTGCTACGCAGACGATACACAACTCTATCTCCCCCTGAAGCCCAAAAACTAATCAAATCTACTTTTCCCAGCTGCCTCGAGGATATAAAGTGCTGGATGGCCCAGAACTTCCTCCAACTAAATGAGAGTAACTCTGAGGTCATCCTTCTCGGCCCCTCGGACTCAATCAAAATGATAGCAGGCAGTCTTGGAAGCCTTACCCCACTACTCAAACCTCACGTCAAAAACCTCGGCGTGATATTTGACTCAGCACTGAAATTTGACAAACAAGTCAATGCCGTGGTAAAAGCTAGCTTCTTTCAGCTTCGGACGATAGCTAAAATAAAACAATTCCTCCACTTTGATGACCTGGAAAAGATCATCCACACATTTATCTCCTCCCGCCTAGATTACTGCAACTCTCTTTACACTGGCATCAGCCAATCTTCCCTGTCCCGCCTGCAACTGGTCCAAAACGCCGCAGCGATACTCCTGACGGGCACCCGAAAAAGGGACCACATCACCCCGATCCTGGCCTCTCTCCACTGGCTCCCTGTGTGGTTCCATATACATTTCAAGACCCTCCTCTATGTCTACAAAGCCCTCAATGGGCTTGCCCCCTCCTACATTAAAAGTTTTCTCACCCATCACTCCACCTCCAGGTCCCTCAGATCGGCCGACTTGGGGTTGCTGAATATCCCGCGGTCTAGGCATAAGCTTAGGGGCGACCACGCCTTTGCGGTTGCAGCTACTAGACTGTGGAACAGCATCCCCCTTCCCATCAGAACTGCCCCCTCCATCGACTCCTTCAAGTCAAGACTAAAATCTTATCTATACTCCCAAGCCTTTCCTGACGTCCACTGAGCGAGGGCTATATGTACATATGTATGCAGTTTGTTTGTTTATACTATTCTTATAACAAATGTAAAGCACTTTAGCCAATGAGAATTGTTTTTTAAATGTGCTATATAAATCAATGTGACTTGACTTGACACCATGTCAAATTTACTATTTTTTTACCGAAACCAATTAACCTACAAACCATTAAGTCTTTGGAATGTGGGAGGAAACCAGATTACCTGGAGAAAACCCACAAGGTCACAGAGAGAATCTGCAAACCCTGTTCAGACAACACCTGTAGTTAGGATCGAACCCAGGTAGACAGTAGCTCTACCACTGTGCCGTCCAAAGTGCTGGAGTAAGTGCTGGAGTAGTTCAACGTCAGCCAGCATCTCTGGAGAACACCGATAGGTGATGTTTTGGTTCTGAAGAAGAGTCCCGACCCGAAACATCACCTATACACGTTCTCCAGAGGTGCTGCCTGACCCACTGAGTTACTCCAGCACTTTGTATCCTTAGTGGATAAGGGACTCCTGCACCTTGTATCCTTAGTGGATAAATGTGAGGTTATCCATTTTTGTGGCAAAAACGGGAAAGCAGACTATTATCTAAATGGTGGCAGATTGGGAAAGGGAGAGATGCAGCGAGACCTGGGTGTCATGGTACACCAGTCATTGAAGGTAGGCATGCAGGTGCAGCAAGCAGTAAAGAAAGCGAATGGTATGTTAGCTTTCATTGCAAAAGGATTTGAGTATAGGAGCAGGGAGGTTCTACTGCAGTTGTACAGGGTCTTGGTGAGACCACACCTGGAGTATTGCGTACAGCTTTGGTCTCCAAATCTGAGGAAGGACATTATTGCCATAGAGGGAGTGCAGAGAAGGTTCACCAGACTGATTCCTGAGATGCCAGGACTGTCTTATGAAGAAAGACTGGATAGACTTGGTTTATACTCTCTAGAATTTAGGAGATTGAGAGGGGATCTTATAGAAACTTACAAAATTCTTAAGGGGTTGGACAGGCTAGATGCAGGAAGATTGTTCCCGATGTTGGGGAAGTCCAGGCCAAGGGGTCACAGCTTAAGGATAAGGGGGAAATCCTTTAAAACCGAGATGAGAAGAACTTTTTTCACACAGAGAGTGGTGAATCTCTGGAACTCTCTGCCACAGAGGGTAGTTGAGGCCAGTTCATTGGCTATATTTAAGAGGGAGTTAGATGTGGCCCTTGTGGCTAAGGGGATCAGGGGGTATGGAGAGAAGGCAGGTACGGGATACTGAGTTGGATGATCAGCCATGATCATATTGAATGGCGGTGCAGGCTCGAAGGGCCGAAGGCCTACTCCTGCACCTAATTTCTATGTTTCTATGTTTCTGGTGATGTGAAGAATGGTGTCTGGATTAGAGTGTGATTGGTAGAAGGAGATGTTGGACAGACTTAGATTGTTTTCTCTGGAGCTTCGAAGCATCAGAGGTTGGGGGGGACCTGATAGAAGTATATAACTTTCTGAGAGGCAGAGATAGGATAGATAGTCAGAGCCTTTTCCACCAGGAAATATCGTAGACTAGCGAGCATAACTTTAAGATGAGGTGGACAAAAGTTGAAAGGAGATGTGCAGGGCATGTTTTTAACTCAGGGGGTTGAGAGTGCCTGGAATGTGCTGCCAGGAGTGGTGGTGGACACAGGTGCGATAGTGGTGTTTAACAGGTTTTGGATAAGCACATGGATGTGCAGGGAATGGAGGGATATTTGGATTATGTATAGATTGTGTGCAGGAAGGTAAGAGTTGGTGTGTCATCATGTTTGGCACAGACATCGTGGGTCAAAGGGTCTGTCCCTGTGCTGCACTGATCTATGTTCGATGAACAAAAGCATGGGCAGTGGCCCTTGGAGGACCATGCTCGAGGCAGCGTGAAGGATCATAGGAGGACCATGCTGCACCTTCAAAGGGTCATGATTGCTCCATCCAAGACCGCAAGAAATCACAGAGTTGTAGACGTAGACCAGACCATCAAGCAAACAAGTCTCCCTTCCATTGACTCCATCTACACTACACGCTGCCTCGGCAAGGTCACCAGCATAATCAAGGACAAGTCTCTCCCTGGTCACTCCCTCTTCTACAATCTCCCATCTGGCACAAGGTACAGAGTGTGAAAACACACACCTCCAGATTCAGGGACAGTTTACTCCTTGCTGTTATCAGGCAACTGAACCATCCTATTACTAACTAGAGAGCCATCCGGACCTACCATATACCCTTGGACTATTTTTTTTTGGATTTTATTTAGCAGTAAACGTTATTCCCTTAATCCTGTATATGTGTGCATTGTGGACAGCTTGATTGCAGTCATGTATAGAGTCATTTCGCTAACTGGACCACACGCAACAAATTTTTTCACATGTACTCATAATAACAATAAACTAAGCTAAACTTTCAGCTAACTACAGTTGGCAGAGCGGCAGGATAGGGCAGAGAGAATAACTTTGCATGAAAAGGTAGATACATTTCAATGTAAAGTACTTGCAGAGTGCCGGGAATGGAAGTCATGTTCGACAAAAGGCATTGGCGTGCCCTGCAAGATCTAAACCACAGGAAATAGTTCCTTGGCAATCAGGTGTTCCTTGAGATCGAACAGCTCTGTCAAGTTCCCCTTTAAGGGGCGTGGGAGGAAAGTATTTCACGGACTAAAACCCAAAGAAAGGCTCTTTTTGACGAGCTGCTGCCTCTCAAACTCCCCCCCCCCCCCCCCTCCTCCACTAACAAGCTGGGGAATAATATATAATTTTTGTTCAAATGTGCAAAAGCAGCTGCTGGAAATCGAAAGCCGCTCAGGCTCCCTGCAAGATGAGGGACTCGAGCCCGACGGAACGAGAGATCAGAGTGAGTCACTCCTTTGCCTTCTCAGCAGTCCACCTGTCCCTCGGCCAAAGCACAGGGATCTCCCATCAAGGACAGCCCTTGGGAAAGGAAGAGAGGGGTTTACAATCCAGTAACCTGTGTTAATGGTACAAGTAGATAGTGTGGTCATAAAGGCGTTATCTGTCCGAGTATTGAGTGTAGAAGTTTGGGGGAAGATCCATGTTATAGTTGTATAAGATGTTGGTGAGGTCGCATTTAGAGTGTTGTGTTCAGTTTATGGCACCATGTTTAAAGGAAAGATGTTGGCAAGCTGTAAAAGGCACAGTGACGTTTTATCATAATCTTATAGAGGTATATAAAATCATGAGGCCAATTGATAGGGTAAATGGACAGTCTTTTATACTGTACGGTAAATAAATCCTAGTTCAAGAACCGGAGGACGTTGGTTTAAGGTGAGGGGGGAAAGATTTAATAGGAACATGAAGGGCAACTTTTTTACACATAGTGTGCTGGGTGTATGGAACGAGCGGCAGGAGGAGGTAGTTGAGGCAGGCACTATCACAACATGTATGACACATTTGGTCAGGTATATAGCTAGGACAGTTTTAGAGGGATATGGGTCAAATGCAGTCAGGTGGGACCAGTGTAGATGGGACATGATGGTCGGTGAGGGCAAGTTGGGCTGAAGTGCCAGTTTTTACTTTGTGTGACTCTGACTATCGGCCCCCGCCACCAGCTCCAGCAGCACGTTCAGTGGGTATAAGGTGGTCAGGGAGAAGGAGCAGTGCCAGCAGGTTCCTTGCCTGGAGTAGGGGAGGACTGCATGAGAGCCTGCCTTCTGATTTCCACCCAGGATGATTCTTACATTACTCCCTTTATCCTGTATCTGTACACTGTGGATGGCTCGATTGTAATAATGTATAGCCTTTCTGCTGACTGGTTAGCACACAACTAAAGCTTTACACGGTACCTCAGTACACAAAACACGACACAAAGTGCTGAAGTAAATCTGCAGGTCAGGCAGCTTCTCTGGAGAATAATATTTAGTTTATTTTAGAGACACAGCATGGAAACAGGCCCATCGGCCCACCGAGTCCGCATTGACCACCGATCACCGGTACACCAGTTATATCCGACACACCAGGGACAATTTACAAAAAAACAATTATGCCCCTGTCCCACTTAGGGAACCTGAACGGAGACTTTGTGCCCCACCCGAGGTTTCCGTGCGGTTCCCGGAGGTTGCAGGTGGTTGGCGGAGGTTGCAGGTAGTGGAAGCAGGTAGGGAGACTGACTAAAACCTCCGGGAACCACACGGAAACCTTGAGTAGGGCGTTTCCTAAGTGGGACAGGGGCATTAGCCTACAACACATGTACGTCTAAGTGTGGGAGGAAACCAGAGCATTAGGAGAAAACCCATATGGTCACAGGGAGAACATACAAACTCCATACGGACAGCACCCATAGTCAGGATCGAACCTGGGTCTCTAGCGCTGTGAGGCAGCAGCTCTACCGCTGTACCACTTCACCACCCAGTGAACTGAATTAAACTAAACTAAACTAAAGTAAACCATGTAACATCAGAAGCTTGCAGTAGATCACGGACAGATCTGAAGCAGAGGGTTAGTCTCCTAGCATTTTGTTTAAACGGGGCAGCTCTCAGCTGCTCTTGTTGGTAATGCAACCCAAATCAGGAGCTTGGCATCTGAGGAATCCCAGCCTCCCATTCTTCCTTCAACAGATCAGCCCGCTACCTTGCAGCTGGTGGCGGCCACAAGAACAAGGCTGTTTTTCAGTGTTTTTTTTTTAACAACTTTTATTCTGTTGCATGCATTATTCACTCCAACATCTGTTTCAAATATAACTCCAGGATATTAATATTTGATGTACCTAACACATATCCCAGTGTTGCTCTCCATCAATAGCCTCTGTGTTGTTTTACATCTAAGGAGCGTTTGTGTCTAGTGACTCCATTAACTGGCTTGCAGCCTGTTTATTGTCGTGAGTAACCTTGCATTCGGCTCCGGACTCCTCTTAAAGGGGCAGAGGCACTTTGTTGAGGATTTCCGAATATTGTTCCTCTCATAGAAACATAGAAACATAGAAACATAGAAATTAGGTGCAGGAGTAGGCCATTCGGCCCTTCGAGCCTGCACCGCCATTCAATATGATCATGGCTGATCATCCAACTCAGTATCCCGTACCTGCCTTCTCTCCATACCCCCTGATCCCCTTAGCCACAAGGGCCACATCTAACTCCCTCTTAACTATAGCTCTCACATTGCAAATACACTGGTTGGGTAACAGGGGTCTTGGTTCTGAACTAAATCAGTTTTAGCTCTGGTTCAGAGCTAAATCCACAGAAGACTGTAGAGGCCAGGTAGAGGTAGATAGATTCTTGATTAGTGCAGGTGTCAGAGGTTATGGGGGGAAGACAGGAGAACGGGGTTAGGAGGGAGAGATAGATTACCCACAATTGAATGGTGGAGTAGTCTTGGGCAGAATTACTCCTGTTACTTATGACCTAATTGATGTTGATTTCTGTGGTCGTTTGGTTTAGTTTAGTTTAGTTTAATGTCACAGCGTGGAAACAGGCCCTTCGACCCACCGAGTCGACATCAACCCAGAGATCACCCATACACTAGTTCTATCTTGCACAGTAGGGACAATTTACAAAACCCAATTATGTCTCGCTAGAATTTAGAAGATTGAGAGGGGATCTTATAGAAACTTACAAAATCCTTAAGGGGTTGGACAGGTTAGATGCAGGAAGATTGTTCCCGATGTTGGGGAAGTCCAGAACAAGGGGCCACAGTTTAAGGATAAAGGGGAAATCCTTTAGGGCCGAGATGAAAAAAAACATTTTTCACACAGAGAGTGGTGAATCTGTGGAATTCTCTGCCACAGAAGGTAGTTGAGGCCAGTTCAATGGCTATATTTAAGAGGGAGTTAGATGTGACCCTTGTGGCTAATGGGATCAGGGGGTATGGAGAGAAGGCAGGTACAGGATACTGAGTTGGATGATCAGCCATGATCATATTGAATGGCGGTGCTGGCTCGAAGGGCCGAATGGCCTACTCCTGCACCTATGTTTCTATGTTTCTATGTCTCTGGGATGTGGGGGGAAACCGGAGCACTCAGGGAAAACCCAGGCGGTCACAGGGAGACCGTATAAACCTCAGTACAGGCAACACCCGTAGTTAGGATCAGACCCTTGTCTCTGTCATTGTAAGTCAGCAACTCTACCACTGCACCACTGCGCCGCCCTGTGTGTCACTATGATTCTAATATAAATAAATAGATATGGGGAACAGATAAAGACAAAGATAATGATGTGGGGGCTAAAACGTTTGTGCGGATAGAAGATTGGCTGGAAACAAAACATAGGAGCAACCAATCTTCTGGTTAACAAGATGGTGCTATTTTTGGTGATAACCCAAAGATTCTGAGGACAATATTTCCCATTGGGATTTGATCTCAGTGAGTTGATCTGAGTGTGCTGGAGTGTGAAAAGACAAATACCATTATTTCTATGGAAGAGAGCAAAGAGGCGATTACCCTTTTGGGGTGGAGTGGGGGATAAAAGGGGAAGAAGTGGGCTTAATGAGGTGTACAAGATCATAAGGGCTTGGATTATCAAGATGGCAGAATGACGCAGCTGGTAGAGTTGCTGCCTCACAGTGCCAGAGAGGCGGTTTCAATCCTGACCTCAATAACGGTGAGTGTGGAGTTTGTACGTTCTCCTTATGAACACGTGAGTTTCCTCCGGGTGCTCTGGTTTCCTCCCACATCCGAAAGTCGTGCGGGTCTGTAGGCTGAACGACCTCTGTAAATTGTCCCGAATGTTTCGGGAGTGGAGAGTATATGGAACAAGCTGTTGGAGGAAGTAGACGAGGCTGGCACAATAACAACATTTCAAAAAGCATTTGGACAAGTGCATGGTCAGGAAAGGCATAGAGGGATGTGGGCAGGTGGGACTAGGGACATCTTTGTCGGCATGGATGAACTAGGCTAACGGGCCTGTTTCTGTGCTGTATGGCTCTATGACTCTTTACATGTCATTGGAGCTTACTTACCTTTGAGTTTTGAGTTAAGTTGAGTTTAGTTCATTGTCACGTGTACCGAGGTACGGTGAAAAGCTTTTGTTGCGTATCATCCAGTCAGCGGAAAGACTCTGCATGATTACAGTCGAACCGTCCACGGATACAGGATCAAGGGAATAACGTGAATAACACTTTATCTGCTTGATAAAGTGCAGTAAAGTCTGATCAAAGATAGTCCGAGGGTCTCACGGTCATGGTGGCGCAACGGTAGAGCTGCTGCCTTACGGTGAATGCAGCGCCGGTGACCCGGGTGCAATCCTAACTACGGGTGCTGTCTGTATAGAGTTTGTACGTTCTCCCCGTGACCCCGTGGGTTTTCTCCCAGATCTTCTGTTTCCTCCCATACTCCAAAAACATACAGGTTTGTAAGTTAATTGGCCTGGTAAATGTAAAAATTGTCCCTAGTGGGTGTAGGATAGCACTAATGTGCGGGGATCGCTGGTCAGTATGGACCCAGTGGGCCGAAGGGCCTGTTTCTAAAACTAAAACTAAAAAGGTAGATAATAGCTCACGACTGCTTTCTAGTTGTTGGTGGGATGGTTCAATTGCCTTTGAACAGCTGACTTAAATGTAATGAAGATGACCTCACCTGTGTTAGGCACAAAATGCTGGAATAACTCAGTGGGTCAAGCAGCATCACAGGAGGAAAGGAATAGGTGACGTTGCAGGTGGGAACCCTTCTTCAGACCTTACCTGGGTTGATGAAAGCGCACTTGGCTCCGGGGAATGTTTGTGGGCCTTTTCCCTTCGACAGTAGATCAATATATATAAGTCTATCATATGACCCAACCAAGTCTAAGGAATCATTTCAGAATAGAATTCAAAAACAGAATTCATAGTTCAGTTTATTATGGTGATGTGTATCGAGGTACAGTGAAAAACTAGTTGTTGCGTGCTATCCAGTCAGTGAAAAGACTATACATGATGACAATCGAGCTGCACACAGTATGTAGGTTATTTTATTCAAAGAATAAACAGCTTGTAGCTTTTCCTGCTGACTGTGTGGGTTTTCTCCGGGTGCTCCGGTTTCTTCCCACATCCCAAAGACGTGCGGGTTTGTAGGTTAATTGGCCTCTGTAAATTGTCCCTAGTTATAGGTTAGAAATAGTATATAGGGGTCGCTAGGCCAAAGAGCCTGCTACCACACTGTATCTTTAAAGCAAACTAAACATACATGTTGGTGGATAGTGTTAGACAAAACAATGTGAGAGAAAGCTTATGAAGGCCAGAAAAGCCAAGAACAGCCATGTGACTTGTTTTGTGCTATAGATCCGATGTAACTTTATATTTAACCAGTTGATAAGTTATAAGAGCAGAATTAGGCCATTCAGCCCAAGTCTACTCCACCATTCAACAATGGCTGATCTATCTTTCCCTCTCAACCCCATTCTGCTGCCTTCTCCCCATGACTCTTGACACCCTTACTAATCACGAATCTGTCAACTCCACCTTAAAAATCTTCATTGACTGCCTCCACAGCCGTTTGTGACAATGAATTACACAGATTCTCCACCTTCTGACAAAATTAAATCTTCCTCATCTCCTTTCTAAAGGTAAGTCCTTTTATTCTGAGGCTGTGCCCTCTGGTCCAAGACTCTCCCACTAGTGGAAGCATCCTCTCCACATCCACTCTATCCAGGCCTGTACATTAATCCTTTGCGTCACTTCCGATTATGAACAGGAATGCCACTTGCCTTCGAGGGCTGCTCGAATTCACAGTTTAAAATTAAAAGTGTTGGTGATTTTAATTGCCCTCAGAGATGTACCAAAGAGCCATGAAGTAAATTGAAGGAGCATAGTTTCCCTCCAAAGATTGTTGTGTTTATAAACACAGCACACCACCAGTGTTCAGTGAGGAATGCTGTCTCCGCAGCCAGGTCAGGGTTCATGACGTGGGTTAAGGTGTTTGCAATATGTTGGAGAGTTCTCTCATCGCCAAGAAAAGTTGTGGTGGCCAGAAATATGAACCTTTGAATAGTAGAGAGAGAGAGTGTGACGAGGGAGAGATAGAGTGAGAGTGGGAGGGGGTGAGGGTGTAATGGAGAGAGGAAGGGAGAGAGAAAAGGGATGAGGTGGGTGTATTTAAGAGAGAGAGCGAGATAGGATGAAGGAGACGAGGTGGGAGATAGAGGGAAAGAAAGGGGAGGTATGTGTTTTTGAGAGGGGGAGGGGAGAGAGAGGGGGGAGGGAGAGAGAGAGGAAAGTGAGGGAGAGAGAGAAAGAGGGAGAGTGGAAGGGAGTGGGAGAGAATAGAATAGGAAGGAGGGTGGAGGAACGGAGAGGAAAGGAAGGACGAGGAGGGAGAAGGACATTGAGGGGAGAGAAAAGGAGAGAGGGAGAAAGTTAGGGAGGGAGGGAGAGAAAAAAGAAGGAGAGAGGGAGAGAAATGGAGGGAGGGGAGAGAAAGAGAGAGAGAGAGAGAGAGAGAGAGAGAGGGAGAGGGAGAGAAAAACATCAAAAACTATCTTCTCTTTGAAGTTAACCCATTTGGACGGTTCCTTCTGTGCCCAGCTGTGTGTTCCATACTTGAATTGGATTCGTTGCCAAGAGTTTTGATTTCATCTTTCCGTACTAACCGAGGCAATGGGTGAAGGGTTGATCAGAATCGGTTAACCTGCCCTGACAAATTAAATTGGCATCCTTCCTTCAAAGGGCTGATGTAAAATGGCTTCCAGTGTACAGTTCCCCTTGGCCAGGCCGCTGGGCTTTGAAATAAATGTTGGGAAATAGAATTGTTGTTTAGCTTAGTTTAAATTTAAAGCGTGGAAAAATGCCCTTTGGCCCAATGAGTCCACACCGTCCAGCGATCCCTGTACACTAGTATTATCCTAAACACACTAGGGACAATTTACAATTGTACCAATACAATTAACCGACAAACCTGGACGCTTCTGGAGTGTGGGAGAAAACTGGAGCACCCGGAGGAAATCCACGTGGTCACGGAGGTAATGTACAAACTCTGTACAAACAACCAAGCGTAGTCAGGATCGAACCCGGGCCTATGGCGCCGTAAGGCAGCAACTCTACTGCTGCACTACCGTGCTTAAGCTTTTGAGCCAACATTCTAAATAACCTGTTTAAGAAGGAACTGCAGATGCTGGAAATTCGAAGGTACATAAAAAAGCTGGAGAAACTCAGCGGGTGCAGCAGCATCTATGGAGCGAAGGAAAAAGGCAAAGTTTGCCCGAAACGTTGCCTATCTCCTTTGCTCCATAGATGCTGCTGCACCCGCTGAGTTTCTCCAGCTTTTTTGTGTACATTCTAAATAACCTGCTTTCAGCAAAGCTTCTTCCCAAAAGCACAGAGTTTTGTTTTGGAAAAGCCATCTACTCTGTCTCGCGTGGAAGGAAAATGCTGTGGTTTGCACCGGAATTCTCTTGCTCTGATTTCCAAAAAGAATCCGGGAGCAGGCGGCACAGTGGCACAGCGTTTCCACGCGCATCTCAAATGGGTTTGTAGGTTAATTGGCCCTCTGTAAATTGTCCCTAGTGCACAGGGAATGGATGAGAAAGTGGGATAACATAGAACTAGCGTGAAAGGGTGATCAATGTTCGGCGTGGACTCGGTGGGCCGAAAGGCCTGTTTCCCTGCTGCCTATTTCAATCCATCAACCAAGGTCAGATCGCCACTACACATCCACCTGTTTAGTGTAACATAATGTCACTTCAAATCATGTACAAAATGATGTGAGGAATAGATGGAGTAAACTCACAAAGTCTCTTGCCCAGAGTTGGGGAATCGAGAACCACAGGACAGAGGTTACAGTTGAGGTGGAGGCAGATTTAATAGGAACCTGTGGAGTGACCAAAGTGTGATGGATGTATGGGACAAGCTGCCAGAGGAAGTAGTTGAGGCAGGAACTATCTCAATGTTTAAAAAATCGTTCGCACAGGTAGATGGATAAGAGGTTTAGAGGGATATAGGCCAAACGCAGGCAGGTGGGACTAGTGTAGATGGGGGCATGTTGATCGGTGTGGGCAAGTTGGGCTGAAGGGCCTGTTTCCACGCTGTATGACTCTATGACTAAATCTTCGACCATTGGATTTTTTTTGTTAGGAATTAAGTATCTGGAATTGTGGATATACTTAATCCTTAACAAAGATTAAAAAAAAAGTAAAAATGTTGGGCAAAGGTTTTGCTTCAGAGTTGTCTGATCATCTGAAAACTCAAGAGCACCAGGAAGTCTAGCCAGCAAGAACAAAAATCTATGAATTAGTAACATGTTGCATCTTTCAATAGATTAAAACTACACCTAAGTACAGTATTTGCAAAAAGCAAGATAGACCTTGAAAGGTTTAATCACTGCTGATTGCAGAGACTTTATTGACCCGATCAATGGAATAACAATAACATCAAGTATTCTTTTGAGTCAAATGCACATATTCCCTCATTAATGTAGCAGCTATAGATTTCTTCTAAATAGTTTCATGCAACGTATGAAATCTTAAAATGGAGTGGTGGTGCATTGGACAAGTCGGGAGCACATTGATCTTGATAGAGGGAAGGGTCCCGACCAGAAACATCGCCCATCCTTTTACTCCGGAGATGCTGCCTGACCTGCTGACTTACTCCAACACTGTGTGTCTATCTTTGGTATAAACTAGCATCTGCAGCTCTTTGTTTCTCTGTGTTGATCTTGGCCTGACGTTGCCGTGCGGCATTTTGATCGAGTGCGTGGTTGCCGGTTAATAATAACTCCAGTGAACAGCTGGTGTGCAGCAGAAACATAAGCACATGCATCAGCAACAGGTTAGTTTTAGTTGTAAGTTTCAAGTCCTCCTTCTCTGAGAATGAATCCAATATTTTTGTGCAAGACATTGTTTTGTTCTCTGTAGTTTTTGAGGGTAGACGATTTTATCATGGGTGTTGAACGTAGCTCTATCCACAAACTAGGTTTCAGTCCCCACCTTCCAACCTGCTCAATGCGGATCCTGCTCTTTTTTAGTCTGCACGTTCTCTGCAACCATTGTCCCGTCCTGGTCATTCCCTCTTCTCCCTGCTCTCGTCGGATAAAAGGCACAGAGGCTTGAAAACGGGCAGTACCAGACTCAGGAACAGCTTCTTCCTCGCTGTTATCAGGCTTCTCAACAGTCCTTATACAAGCTATGGTACTGATTCACCTCTACCCCAGTGAGGTAATTGGACTTTGTCTCTGGAAGTGTGTTACAAAGCAGAGCACTATCATCTGCACTCTGTATCTTCCCCTTTGCTCGACCTGTTGTACTTGAGTTCGGCTTGATTATATTTAGATATGGTATTATCTGGTCTGATTGGATAGCATGCGGAACAACGCTTTTCACTGTACGTTGGTACAGGTGACGATAATGAACCCAAATCTGAATCTAACTTCTGTCAATGAAACTGGTGCGCTACAATGCTGAGAACTATATTCTGCACTCTGTATCTTCTCCTTTGCTCCACCTGTTGTACTTGAGTTTGAAATGATTATATCTATGTATGGTATTTCTAATCTGATTGTATAGCATAGTTGGGAAGAACATTAGGCGGCACAAACAAACTTTTCATTGTACCCCGGTACACGTGACAATAATAAACTGAACTCTAAAACTAAATTCAATTCCCACCTCCATCGTTTTGCTGCCATTGAGGGAGAGTCATTTTTAAATACAGGAGAGGGGCCGGAAGAGTGGAGGGTGGCAAATGTTGTGCCTCTATTCAAGAAAGGCTGCAGGGAAAATGCCGGGAACTATAGACCGGTGAGCTTAACTTCTGTGGTTGAAAAGTTACTAAAGAGTATTCTGAGGGATAGGTTTATACAGGCATTTAGATGGACAAATCTGAGGAAGGACATTATTGCCATAGAGGGAGTGCAGAGACGGATCACCAGACTGATTCCTGGGATGTCGGGACTGTCTTATGAAGAAAGACTGGATAGACTTGGTTTATACTCTCTAGAATTTAGGAGATTGAGAGGGGATCTTATAGAAACTTACAAAATTCTTAAGGGGTTGGACAGGCTAGATGCAGGAAGATTGCTCCCGATGTTGGGGAAGTCCAGGACAAGGGGTCACAGCTTAAGGATAAGGGGGAAATCCTTTCAAACCGAGATGAGAAGAACTTTTTTCACACAGAGAGTGGTGAATCTCTGGAACTCTCTGCCGCAGAGGGTAGTCGAGGCCAGTTCATTGGCTATGTTTAAGAGGGAGTTAGATGTGGCCCTTGTGGCTAAGGGGATCAGAGGGTATGGAGAGAAGGCAGGTACGGGATACTGAGTTGGATGATCAGCCATGATCATATTGAAAAGCGGTGCAGGCTCGAAGGGCCGAATGGCCTACTCCTGCACCTAATTTCTATGTTTCTATGACAAGGGCTGATTAGTGATAATCAGTGTGTTTAAGAAAGAACTGCAGATGCTGGAAAATCGAAGGTACACAAAAATGCTGGAGAAACTCAGCGGGTGCAGCAGCATCTATGGTCTGAAGAAGGGTTTCAGCCCGAAACGTTACCTTTTTCCTTCGCTCCATAGATGCTGCTGCACCCGCTGAGTTTCTCCAGCATTTTTGTGTACGTGATAATCAGCATGGTTTTGTGCTTGGGAAGGTCGTGTCTCACAAATCTGATTGAGTATTTTGAAGATGTGACCAAATAGGTCGATGAGGGCAGAACTGTAGATGTTGTGTACATCGACTTCAGCAAAGCATTCAACAAGGTTCCGCATGGTCGGCTGCTGTGGAAGGTTAGATCGCATGGGATCCAAGGAGAGATAGCTGAATGGAGAAAAAAATGGCTTCATGGAAGGAAGCGGAGGGTGATGGTGGAAGGTTGCTTCTCGGACTGGAGGCCGGTGACTAATGGTGTGCCTCAGGGTTCAGTGCTGGGCCCAGTTACTGTTTGTCACCTACATCAATGATTTAGATGAGAACATACAGGGCAAGATTAGCAAGTATTGCCGATAATGAAGATGGTTTAGATAAATTGCAGAGAAGGGATATGGGGAGAGGGCAGGAACGGGTTACTGATTATGGATGATCAGCCATGATCACAGTGAATAGCCGTGCTGGTTCGAAGGGCCGGATTGCCTACCCCTACACCTATTGTTTATTGTCTACAGTCCCCCCATTTCAGGGCACCATAATGTTTGGGATACAGCAATAAATGAAATAAGTCATGTTTAATATTTAGTTGCAAATCATTTGCATGCAATGACTGCTTGAAGTCTGCAATTCATGGTCATCACCAGTTGCTGGTTGTCTTCTCTGGTGATGCTCTGGTGATGCTCTGCTCTGCCAGGCCTGTATTGCAGCCATCTTTAGCTTATGCTTGTTTTGGGGGCTAGTCCCCTTCAGTTTTCTCTTCAGCATATAAAGGGCATGCTCAATTGGGTTCAGATCGGGTGATTGACTCGGCCACTCAAGAATTGACAATTTTTTTAGCTTTGAAAAACTCCCTTGTTGCTTTAGCAGTATGTTTGGGATCATTGCTTTCTGTAGAATGAACCGCCGGCCAATGAGTTTTGAGGCATTTATTTGAACTTGAGCAGATAGGGTGTGTCTATACACTTCAGAATTCATTATGCTACTACCATCAACAGTTGTATCATCAATGAAGATAAGTGAGCTAGTACCTTCAGCAGCCATACATGCCCAGGCCATAACACCCCCACCACCGTGTTTCACAGATGTGGTATGCTTTGGATCTTGGGCAGTTCCTTCTCTCCTCTATACTTTGCTCTTGCCATCACTCTGGTATAAGTTAATCTTCGTCTCATCTGTCCAGAAGACCTTTTTCTAGAACTGTGGTTGCTCTTTCAAGTACTTCTTGGCAAACTGTAAACTAACCATCCTATTTTCGCGGCTAACAAGTGGTTTGCATCTTGCAGTGTAGCCTCTGTATTTCTGTTCATGAAGTCTTCTGCGGACAGTGGTCATTGACAAATCCACACTTGATTCCTGGAGTGTTTCTGATCTGTCGGACAGGTGTTTAAAGAGTTTTTGTTATTATAGGGAGTATGCTTCTGTCATCAGCTGTGGAGGTCTTCCTTGGCCTGCCAGTCCCTTTGCGATTAGTAAGCTGTGATGGAAAGACTGGAAAGACTAGGTGCTGAGAGCTCTCTTATACCAGCATTAAGGAAGCATTTAAACATACCTGAGCAATTACAAACACCTGTGAAGACATGTGTCCCAAACATTATGGTGCCTTGAAATGGGGGACTATGTATAAACACAGCAGCGCAAGCAAGAAGCCAGCCGTAGTTTTGCAACGTTTTTTCAGATTTTTGAACATTTTTATTAATAACGAGAAATAAAGTATGAATGTCACAGATAAGGCGATTTTGGGGAAAATCTCTCCCGGAATATGTAAAAATGTTACCGTTAGCGCATCGTTTTTTTCGAGTAGATGTGATTATACACAAACAAACACACACATGAACAAACACACACACATCCAAGATCAGACTTTTAATAGTTACTAGACCAAGGGGGCCGGGTCCCGTCCGCTCATCGCGCGTTGCGGGGGGTGGGTGGTGGGGGCGGGGTGGCCTGTGGCATCACACACACACTAACCCCCCCGCACACAAACTAACCATTCCCCTTGATATTATATTAATATTATTCATTCGCTCCTTTTACCCCATCCCCGCCCTATCCGCTCATGCACAGCCCCAACTCGCAGGCGCAGCTAGTGGGAGAGAGGGAGAGAGGGCAGGGGCAGAGAGAGGGCAGGGGCAGTGGAAGGGGCTGAGGGAGGGCAGGGGCAGGGTGAGGCGAGGGGCAGAAGGAGGGCAGGGGCAGGGGCAGAGGGATCGGGGGGGGGAGCAGAGAGGGAGCGGGAGGGGCAGAGAGGGAGCGGCGAGAGGGGCAGAGAGGGAGCGGGGCATCGAGTTTGGAGGGGCATGGTGGGGGGGGGGGGGGGGGGGGGGGGGGGGGGGGGTGCTGCGTCACAAGGGAGGACTGGTTCCCGAATGCAATATTCCCTCACTCCAGCTCCAGCTCCAGCTCCAGCTCCGGGCTCCAACTGCAGCTCCAGCTCCGGGCTCCAGCTCCAGCTTCGGGCTCCAGCTCCAGCTTCGGGCTCCAGCTCCGGGCTCCAGCTGCAGCTCCAGCTCCGGGCTCCAGCTGCAGCTCCAGCTCCGGGCTCCAGCTGCAGCTCCGGGCTCCGGGCTCCAGCTGCAGCTCCGGGCTCCAGCTGCAGCTCCAGCTTCGGGCTCCAGCTCCAGCTCCAGCTCCAGTTGCAGGCTCCAGGCGCAGAGCGAGGCCCGGCGGGAGAGAGTCTTCAGCTATGATCTTTGGTCTTCAGTCCACGGCCCGACTTGCTCGTTCTTTGTGCGTCGCTTTTAAATAACGGGGGGGAGGAGGGAGAGGTGGGGGGGGGGGCGTCACTCGCTGCGCGTGGAACACAGCGCAGCAGGCCGCGCAGAGCAGACCCATTGTGATGTAATCAACGAGAACATCTCGTTTATTTTCAAAGTTATTTCAGGCGTGAACATTTTCATAAATAACCCGAGAAATTAAGCTTGAAATCTTTAGATAAGGCAATTTCTGAGTCCACGGGATAAATCTTTACCAGAATATGTAAAAATGGTACCGTTCCTGCGTCGATTCTTTGCGAAGATGTGAGTACACACAAATACACACAGACACATCCAAGATCAGAGTTTTATAGTTCTAAGGATATGATATGATTATAGTATGTGCCTCTAACTACCTGCTCTGGCAGCTCATTCTATATACCCACCAACCCCTGCGTGAAAGTATAGGTGGAATAGTAAGGGGCTGAGTGTACATCATTGCAGGGCAGAGTGTTGAGAATTATCGTGGAGGATGCTTGTAAATTAGTTTAGATTAGTTTATTTTGATTTAGTTTAGTTTGGTTTAGAGATACAGCGTAGAAACAGGCCCTGCGGCCCACCAGGTCCATGCCGACCAAAGATCACCCCATACACTAGTTCTATTCCACGCATTAGGGACAATTTTCCAGAAACCAATTAGCCTACAAATCTGCACATCTATTGGAGTGTTGGAGGAAACCGGAGCACCCGGAGAATTCCCATGCGGTCAGAAGGAGAACATGCAAACTTGATACAGAAAGCAGCCGTAGTCAGGATCAAACCCGGATATCTGATGCTGCAAGGCAGCACTTCTACCACTGCGCAATGTTGGTGGAAGATTAAAACCGACATTAAGTTTACTGTTCTGCTTAGTGAGAATCCTTCTGCGTTCTGGCCCAGAAAGGCTGATTGCGTATTATTTGTCTGTGGTTGTAAGGAAGGCAACATTTACCAGCCCTGAGGACGTGAAGTCCCAACCACATAGTGTGTAACTGGAGTTAGATGCAGGCCAGACTGGCTTGCGGATAGTAGGTTGTTTTGCTGTTGAATATTTGTGATCAGGCAGCTTTTATTGCCTTGTTGATTTCTTTGGTGCCAGGCCGCAAGTTTACCAGGGTCATTAATTTCACTTTTACAGTCCGTCCTGCTGGGAATTGAACTCCTAACTCCTGGTGTCTCGTCCATTGTCATATTGGCATGCCCGCTGTACCCCTTCACCTCACAGGGGCAATGAAGGATCAGTCCTGTCAACCTTAACGTCCAGCTCTAGTTTACACCAGGTCACACAGAACAGCGTATTAGCAACTGGCAAACAATGTGCAGTGCTTTCAGCGTAAAATGGGTCGATGCACTTCAATAACCTTTTGTTCAACTGCAGATTTGGATTAAAAGAATCAAACCAGGTTGGAATATTATCTGCTGTATCACCGAGACATTCTTAATCTTTGTGCAGAAAGGGACTGCACAAAGTGCTGGAGTAGCTCAGCGGGTCAAGCAGCGTCTCAGGTGAAAAAGGATGGGAGATGTATTGGGTCGGGAATGTAGGTGAAGGTGTGGGATGGGGGGGGAAGGAGGAGAACTGGAGGTAAGAAAAGGCCTGAACAAAGCAGGACCGGCAACAGATGATCAAGAGAGGGTGGAGCCAATAATGACCCATTGGTTGCTGGGGGAAGAGATGATAATGAGAGGGATACAAGGATGCGAACAGTGGAACTGGTAGGATAACTTGAATGTAAAGGTTACTTGAAATTAGAGAAATCATCATTCATAATACTGGGCTGTAAGCTGCACAAGCAAAATATGAGGTGCTGTTCCTCCAATTTGTGCTGGGCCTCACTCTGAAAGTGCAGGACGCCCAGTACAGAAAGGTCAATATGGGAATGGGAAGGGGAGTTAAAATGTTTGACAACCGAGAGATTGCGTAGGCTCAGGTGGACTGAGCATAAGTGTTCAGTGAAATGATCGCCCAGTCTGCGCTTGGTCTCGGTGATATATAAGAGTATTCTGAATCTTGCTGGATTCTAATGCTCTATGATAAAACTGTAAAAAACATTTGGCCACACAGTGGCATAGCAGGTTGAGCTGCTGCCTCACAGCGCGAGAGACACAGGTTCAATCCTGACCGCAGGTAAAGTTGCTGACTGTATTGAAGGTAGACAAAAATGCTGGAGAAACTCAGCGAGTGAGGCAGCATCTACGGAGAGAAGGAATAGGCGACGTTTCAGGTCGAGCCCCTTCTTTAGACTGTTGTCGGGGGGGGGGGGGGGAGGAAGAGATGGAGACAGTAAGCTTGTGGGAAAGCTGGGAAGGGGAGGGGCGTGAAGGAGAAATTGGGGAAGTCAATATTCATACCGCTGGGGTGTAAACTACCCAAGCGAAATATGAGGTGCTGCTCCTCCAATTTGCGGTGGGCCCAGGACGGAAAGGTCGGATTCGGAATGGGAGGGGGAGTTGAAGTGCTGAGCCACCAGGAAATCAGGTTGGTTATTGCCTACTGAGTGGAGGTGTTGGGCGAAGCGATCGCCAAGCCTGCATTGAATGACACACAAACACCTATATTAAATGGTGTTGTTTGTAAGCTCCATCTTTGCTCCTGAATAATGATGGCACTGCAGGATATAGAAACAGGTGGGGGAATCAAGAAGCAGTGGGGATAGGTTTATGGTAAGAGGCGAAAGGTTTATTTGGAAAGGGCAAAAAGTGCTGGAGTAAATCAGCAAGTCAGGCAGTATATCTGGAGATTGGTGACGTTTTGGGATTCTTAAGAAGGGTTTCAACTTGAAAAGTCACCTATCCATGTTCTCCAGAGATGATGCCTGACCTGCTGAGTTACACCAACACTTTGTATCCTTTTGTGTATTAACCAGTATCTGCAGTTCTTTGTTTCTAAGATTTAATAGGAACCTGAGTGAACCCTTTTCACTCAGGGTGGTGGGTGTATGGAACAAGCTGCCAGAGGACGTAGTTGAGCCAGGTGCTATAACAGCATTTAAAAGACACATGGACAGGTACAGGGATAGGAAAGGGTTTGAGGGATAAGTGCCAAATGCGGGAACATGGGACTGGCTTAGATGGGACATTGTGGTTGGCATGGAAGAACTGGTCTAAAGATTGTTTCTGTGCTGTACGCAGGTATCATAACATTTAACAGGTACGATTACAACATTGCCTCTCATAACTTTTAAGAAACATTTAGACAGGTACATGGATAGGATAGGTTTAGAGGGATATGGGCCAAGCCTAGGCAGGTGGAACTAGTGTGCATGGGCACGTTGATTGGCAAGTTGAGCTGAAGGGCCTGTTTCCACACTGTGTGACTCTGTGTATTATAAAGCATTTAATTGTCTGCAGTCTAATTTGGTGTCTCCAAGCAGAGTGGTCGCATTTCATCCGTTAGTTAATTGCAGCTTCATGTTTCACCTGATGGAGTTACCTTTAACAGACACAAATAGCTGGAGTAACTCAGCAGGACACGCAGCATCTCTGGAGAGAGGTTACCTTTATACGTTTCATGGGCTGCTGCAGATAAGCCAAAGCAAATGTTGTGCTGGAACCTTGGTGGAATGTGGGAGAGGGCAGGTGACACCTATTTCTAAATCTGCTATGGGTGGTGGAAAATTTGGGTTCCTCGATGGAAAACCTAGCCTGGCCAGCCGTCAGCTCCTCTGTCTGGGAGTGTTTGGCCAACTGAGGTTTCAGCAGATGCTTGAGATTTCTTTGACGAGCAGAAAATCTTCATGTTTTGGTGCAATTAACCTTTTTGATGCCACATCCGTTGAAAGGCGATTGAAACGTCTGCAGATTTAGCTTAGTTTAGTTTAGTTTATTTTAGTGTCACATATACTGAGGTTCAGTGAAAAGCTTTTTATTGCGTGCTATCCAGTCAGCGGAAAAAATACACAATTGAGCCTTCTCTATCCATGTCAATACTCTACCCCCAATACCCTGTGCTCTAATTTTGCCCACGAATCTCCTGTGTGGGACCTTATCAAAGGCTTTCTGAAAGTCTAGATACACTACATCCACTGGCTCTCGTTCATCCATTTTACTTGTCACATCTTCAAAAACTTCTAGAAGATTAGTGAAGCATGATTTCCCCTTCATAAATCCATGCTGACTTGGACCAATCCTTTTACTGCTATCCAAATGCACCGTTATTGCTTTTTTAATAATTGACTCCAGCATCTTCCCCACCACCGATTTCAGGCAAACTGGTTCTATAATTCCGTTTTCTCTCTCCCTCCTTTCTTAAAAATTGGGATAACATTAGCTACCCTTCAATCCACAGGAACTGATCCTGAATCTATAGAGCATTGGAAAATGATCACCAATGCCTCCACGATTTCTAGAGCCACTTCCTTAAGTACCCTGATGATGGTCTGAAACTGGACGGAATTTCAATGTATGTGTTGGAAGGAACTGCTGGTTCACCTCAACGATAGACACAAAATGCTGGAGTAACTAAGCGGGTCAGGCAGCATCTCTGGAGAAAAGGATAGGTGACGTTTCGGCTCGAGACCCTTCTTCAGAATTGCAATGTACCTCCATTCAATGATCGCAATTATATTTGCAGCAGGGATGCATTTTCAGCAGGTAACGGTAGAACGTGCGTGGGCTTCTGCATGAACCTGTTGGCTTGCAATTTATTTTCTGCTCAGCTAATTTCTAAAATAAGGAAGGAATGACACTCAAAGGTCTTCACTTCCTGTTGCCCCAACCCTCCCCCCACCCATACCATCTGACAAATTTGATTTCTGCTGGAAACCCGCCAGTAATATTATGCATGAATTGCTCCTTACAATGGGAACTGCTCCTGTGAATATAATTAAAATGAGTGTAATGACACTTAAAACAGTCAGCAGAACAACAAAACTCTTTAAATAAAAGGGATTGCAGATCATGTTAATGTTTTCAGTGGAAAGTTGGCAGCGGTTCAAGGCACTGAGTTTTTAGTAAGGGGGATGTTTCCAACTGTGTGTAGGATAGTGTTTGTGTGCGGGGATCGATGGACAGCCTCGACTCGGTGGGCTAAAGAGCCTGTCTCTGCGCTGCATCTCTAAACTAAACTAAAAGAGGTGAAACTGCGGTGAAATGCTGTCTGCCTTGGTCCACTGAGGGTACAGATGGGACTTTGTTTGTACAGCAATAATCCGTTTGTCCAGTCCAAAAACAAAACGGGCTATATTGCGTTTGTCCCACGCCCCTCTAAACCTGACCTATCCACTGACTTATCATGTCTACATGTTTCTCAAAAATGTTGCAATACCACCTACCTCAACTACCTCCTCTGGTAGCTCGTTCCATTCACCTACCACCCTTTATGTGGAAAATCACCTCTTTAACCATCCCTTGTAAAACCACCTCTTATAAATACACCTTTGTAATGTAAAGTATGGCCGTGTATTCGCTGTTACATGAATTTCCTTGATTTCACCAGCTTTCTCAGTAACACCACTGAGACTTCGGTGGCTTCCCTGCACATTTTCTTACCATCCAGGATGGTCTATTTTGGTCCCATTCGTTCCTCTTCATCTCCAGAAGTTGCAGGATTGTGACTCCATTGTATCAGCAAAATTAGCATCACCTTGTTAGCCAGAAGATTGGTTGCGCCTATGTTTTGTTTCCAGCCAATCTTCTGGTCCGCGCGCAAGTTTTAGCCCCCACATTATTATCTTCTTCTTTATCTGTTCCCCATATCTATTTCTTTATATAAGAGTCGTAGTGCCACACAGGGCAGCACAGTGGTGCAGAGGTAGAGTTGCTGACTTACAGCGCCAGAGACCCGGGTTCGATCCTGACTACGGGTGCTGTCTGTACAGAGGTTTGTACGTTCTCCCTGTGACCACCTGAGCTTTCTCCGGGTGCTCCGGTTTCTTCCCACACTACAAAAACGTACAGATTTGTAGGTTAATTGGCTTGGTAAAATTGGAAATTGTCCCAGATGTGTGTAGGATTGTGTTAGTGTGCGGGGATCGCTGGTCGGCTTGGACTCGGTGAGCCGATGGGCCTGTTTCAGCATTGTATCTCTAAACATAACTAAACTAAACTCACCTGAGCATGAGTGAACCGGACGGGTTGCTATAACAATTTTCATGGATTTGTATTTGAAGTTACTTGTACTCATTTTTTGAAATTCCAGATTTGTTTAATTACTTGAATTTAAGATCCCTTCCTGCTGTTGTCTTGGATTCAAACTCATCTGGTTGTCATCTTTTAAAATTCCATCTGTTCCAGAATGCTTCCTGTCGATCTGAATGAGGTGTATAAGATCATGAGTGGATATATAGTGTAGATGCAGAGGATCTGGGGTGACGGAGGAACTGAAGGAAATCCACATTAGGCAGGAAATGGTGTTGGATAGACCGATGGGACTGGAGGCTGATAAATCCCCAGGGCCTGATGGTCTGCATCCCAGGGTACTTAAGGAAGTGGCTCTATAAATCGTGGATACATTGGTGATAATTTTCCAATGTTCTATGGACTCAGGATCAGTTCCTGTGGATTGGAGGGTAGCTAATGTTATCCCACTTTTTAAGAAAGGTGTGAGAGAGAAAACAGGGAATTATAGACCAGTTAGCCTGACATCGGTGGTGGGGAGGATGCTGGAATCAATTATAAAAGATGAAATAGCCGCACATTTGGATAGCAGTAACAGGATCGGTCCGAATCAGCATAGATTTATGAAGGGGAAATCACACTTGACTAATGTGGATTTCCTTCAGTTCCTCCGTCACCCCAGATCCTCTGGCCACTACTATATCAGGAATATTGTGTGCAATTTTGGTCCCCTAATTTGAGGAAGTACATTCTTGCTCTTGAGGGAGTGCAGCGTAGGTTTACAAGGTTAATACCCGGGATGGCGGGACAGTCATATGCTGAAAGAATGGAGCGGCTAGGCTTGTACACTCTGGGGTTTAGAAGAATGAGAGGACATCTCATTAAAACATATAACATTGTTAAGGATTTGGACGCGCTAGAGGCAGGAAACATGTTCCCGATGTTGGCGGAGTCCAGAACCAGGGGCCACAGTTTAAGAATAAGGAGTAAGCCATTTAGAACGGAGACGAGAAAACACTTTTTCTCACAGACGGTTGAGAGTCTGTGGAATTCTCTGCCTCAGAGGGCGGTGGAGGCCGGTTCTGTGGATGCTTTCAAGAGAGAGCTAGATAGGGTTTTTAAAAATAGCGGAGTCAGGGGATATGAGGAGAAGGCAGGAACGGGGTACTGATTGGGGATGATCAGCCATGATCACATTGAATGGCGGTGCTGGCTCGAAGGGCCGAATGGCCTACTCCTGCACCTATTGTCTGTTGTCTATTGTCTATTATACTCAGAGTAGGGGAATCAAGAACCAGAGGACATAGGGTGAAGGGGAGAGAGGCGATACAACCCTGAGTGGCAACCTTGTTACTCAAAGTGTGGACTGTACATACTGTCAGAAGACGTAGTTGAGGCAGATACTAGAACAGCATGTAAATCTTTCCCCCCTCACCTTAAATCTATGTCCTTGAGCTATCGATTCCCCTACTTTGAGTAAAAGACTGTACATTCACTATCTATTCCTCTCATGATCTTGTACACTTCTAAAAGATCACCTCTCAGCCTCCTGCGCTCCAAGGAATAAAGTCCTCCCTTCTCCCTATAGCTCAGGCCCTCCATTCCTGGCCACATCCTGGTTCATCTCTTTCTGCACCCACCCGTTCCAGTTAGTTCTCCAGTGATGCTGCCTGACCCGTTGAGTTCCTCCGACACGATGTGTCCTTTATCAGCAGAGGTCATTCTGCTGCCACCCTCTTAATTGGCATCAATTATCGTGTGTGCGTTTTTGTTAAATCGAACAAGCATTCCAGGGTGCGGTTTCTTTTCACAGATTTTCTTTTCTCACTCTCTGCGATCCGAGACAGATCACGGAGAGGTCAGGTGTTGCGTGTTTCAAACTCCTTTCATGCAACAGTTCATTCCAATTTGTCCCCTTAATTGTGAGTCGGTGTCGGGAGGCTGGGTGTCTGGAGAAGCCTGCGCGGCCATCCCCATTCACCGCGCTCTGGTGTTAATTGGCATCTCCATTCTTGCACTAATGAGTGAGCCAAGGCGGAAAGGAAGCTCCAGTCAGTCCCCTTCACTTAATCTTCATCAGCCCTCAACACCGAGGCCCCTTGATTGATCTGCTTTGCGAAACGGCCGGACTGTGAGAAAATGTCATGCTTTTGTTAATCCAGTTGTCTATCCAAGTGTGGAATTGTTGTTGGAGGCTTATCCATATCGATGGATGATATGCTGCCCTGTGTGGGTTATTGCCACGTGTGCCGGGGTACAGTGTAAAGCTGTTTTTGTTGCCTGCTATCCAGTTGGTGGAAAGACAATGCATGGTTACAATCGAGCCATCCACAGTGTACAGATACAGGATAAATGGAATAACGTTTAGTTCCTATTAAATCTTTTGGGCCGTTGTGTATGGCCGTACTCTTCTCACCCTTTTTAATTTTTAGACCAAAGATGAACACAAAATGCTGGAGTAACTCAGCGGGACAGTTTTTTCTCCAGCATCTTCTCCTCTCTGTGCGGCCTAGAAGGAATGGGTGAGCGGCGTTTTTGCAGCTTCGACGGCGGTGTAGATGTCAAGCTCCGGGGTCTTTCAGAGTTCACACTGTGAACTTTGAGTGTTCCAGGCGCTGAAGAATGTTCACCGGTCGAGAGGGCCCCTTCTTCAGACAGATAGGCCCCGACATTTCAGGTCAACTGGGACTTTTAGTCTTCCCTCACTGATTCTGCTGTGGGGGGACGTTTCAGTTGATTTCTAAGACTCTTCTTTCACACTGATTTGTATGGATTTTTCATTGGTTCAATTAAGACAATCCTGTCTTTGGTTCAAACACTGCTATATAAATAAACATTATTATGATGTTTCGGGTACTCGAGACCCTTCTTCAGCGGGCCAGGCACATCAATATGGGTCTTGAGTCAAGATCTTTCTTCACACTGATGAGTTTCGGGTCGGCCCTTCTTCCCACTGAATGTTACCTGTGACCCCACATTCATTCCAGAAAAGCTGCCTGACCCGCTGATTTACTCCAGCGCTTTTTTTGTAAACTAGCATCTGCAGTTCCTTGCATCTGCACAGAAGCCTCACTCACACGAGAGGCAGATGGAGCGTACCATCTCACAAACGGCCCACCTCCTTCCCCATCACTGTGGGGGTTCATGTTTCCCACATTAGCTTCGTCACTCACTGAGAACCGACAGAACTGAAGTGTGAGCGAGGCCACCTTGCTCCTGGGGGACTAACTAAGAAGAAGCTGGATCCAGATGATGAAACTTGAGGCATTGGCAATGGGTTACAAGACAGTAATTAAATCGAGTGCTCCTGATAATATCATAAACCACAGACAAGTAGCACCAGTGGTTCATGTCTGTCACCAGAAACCCACGATTCAATTACTGCCTTAAGCTTGCTGGCATCCTCCACAACACACGATACACAATATATTTACAGTGAGTTTTGGATTTAGAGATGCAGCGTGGAAACAGGCCCTTGGGCCCACCGAGTCTGTGGCAACCAACCAGCGATCACCCGTACACTAGTTCTCTCCTCCACAGCGATCATCCCGTATGCTGGCACCATCCTACACACTAGGGACAATTTACAATTTACAGAAGCCAATTAACCTACAAATCTGCTCATCTTTGGAATGTGGGTGCACCCGGAGAAAATCCATACGGTTACAGGGAGAACGTACAAACTCTGCACGGACAGCCCCCGTAGTCAGGATCGATCTTGGGTCTCTGGCGCTATAAGGCAGCAAATCTACCGCTGTGCCAGCATACTGCCTTAATTGTTCACATTAATCTCTCGCAGTAATTCTTAGCTCCGTCTATTTCTCTTGGTCGTGGAATATTATTGTGTAGGAAGGAACTGCAGATTCTGGTTTGTGGGATTTGCGCAGTAAAGTCGTTTCATGTTACTGTTATTGTGACATACTTTTTAAAAATAATAAAACAGACTTATTTAATACTTGAATTTAAATTTCATCTGCTGCTGCGCTATGGTGAACTCCCATCACAAGAACAATTCATGGCAGAGCTGCTGCCTTACAGTGCCAGAGACCTGGGTTTGATCCTCACCACCAGTGCTGTCTGAACGGAGTTTGTACGTTCTCCCCGAGGCCGCGTTGGTTTTCTCCGACACGGGTCCTCCGGTTCCCTCCCACATTCCAAGGTGTACAGGTTTGTAGTTTAATGGGCTTCAGTAATGATTGTAAATTGGCCCACGTGTGTAGGATAGTTTTCGTGTGCGGGGTGATGCGGACGTGGTGGGCTGAAGGGCCTATATCCGTGCTGAATCACTAAAATCCTGCAAAAATAAATTAAAATCAATTGTCCGGAAATATGGCCACAAGTCCAGTAACTTAACCGCACTGCCACTGTACCTCTGACCCCCCTCGCAGCAGCTGGGAGCTTTAATTGCAAGTCATTATATGGGTAGACAAATAAGGTCCCATTGGAAATACTTTCACAACAGTGGGCTGTTGTAAAATTCCATCTGGCTCACTCACGAAAGGAAATCTGCTATTCTTGCCCAATCCCCCGATCCACCAATGCAGTTCACTAAAAAATAATCTAAGAAACAGGATTCCAAGATGTACAATAATGTAGGAACTCTCACTCGATTTGAACAAGTTAACTAAATATTTATGTGTAGGAAGGAACTGCGGATAGATGGATAGGAAAGGTTTAGAGGGATACGGGACAAACATGGACAGGTGGGACTATCTTTGATGGGGCATCTTGGTAACCATGGATGAGTTGGGCCGAATGGCCTGTTTCCGTGCTGTATGACTCTATGGCTATGACCATGACGAAAAGAAAACCTGATTACTGTTTGGTGTAATGGAAGAAATGTTGGAGTAGAGATTTAAAAGAGTGGAGAGATTATAATGCGTGATTGCAAATCCACTTCTGTGTCCAGTGCACAGAGTCGCTGGGTTGGGCGCCATCTTGGATCAGTCCAAGTTTTGTTGTCTACAAGAACAAAATACTGATTTTACACTCCTGGAAAAAGAATGGCGTGTTGTACAGCCTATTTCACCATCGCAGGACACTCCAGAACACTTTACCACCTTTGAAACGTTTTATGTTGTTGCCATTGTTATAGTCCAGGGAATGTAGCAGCCAATTAATGCACAGTAGGTTCCCATGGGACTAGATGTGACAATGACCAGATACGCTTGAATGCACTGGTTACTGCATCATGGAGTTGTACAGCTCAGAAATGGGCCCTTCAGGAGTTGATCTCCTTTCATCGACTTTTTGGAATCATTCGATGCAGCGGTACCGTAAAGATTGCTGATTTCAGTTCATGATGCGGATAGATCTACATCTCCGAATACAGATTTGAAAAATTCTCTTTTAAGGGGCCTTCTCTTCTATTTCTACTTTCCACTTTTTCTTTTTATTTTTCTATTTTTTATATACACACTTCACGTTTTTCTACTCTCTACTATCTATTTTTCCACTTTTTCCTCTTTCTATTGTTTTCTTTTTCTTGTCTTGCTTACTTCCTTCTCATAACATAAAACTAGAGGTTGTACATAGAATGGATTACGGTATTACATAGTTGGCACCTAAAATTAGGTTCCACTGTACTGTTTTGTACTGTATTAACTTCTAATAAAATAAACAAAACAAAACCAAAAAAAAAACAAAAAAAAAGAAATGGGCCCTTCAACCCATCAGATCCATGCTGCCCTTTTTGTCCATCTAAATTCGGGAGGCACAGTGGCGCAGTGGTAGAGTTGCTGCCTCACAGCGCCAGAGACCTGAGTTCGATCCTGTCTGTATGGAGTTTGTATGTTCTCCCTGCGACCGCATGCATTTTCTCCGGATGCTGCAGTTCCGTCACACTCCAAAGACATGCAGAAGTGTCGGGTGATTGGCTTCTGTAAATTGTGTAGGGAGTGGATGAGAATGTGGGACAACATAGAACTGTTGTGAACGGTTGATCGATGGCCGGCGTGGACTCAGTGGGCCAAAGGGCCTGGTTTCCCACTGTATCTCCAAACTAATAAACCTTGAAACAATGGCCTCTTGTTTTTGACACCCCAACCATTGGGAAAAGAATCTGGCGATCATCCGAGCTACGCCTCTTATCATTTTATATACCTCTACTAATTTTCCCCGCCTTGGCTTTAGGGACAACATACCTACACTGCCCAATCTCTCCCCACAACTAGGAAGTGCTCCAACCATCCAGGCAATATCTCGGTGAAACTCCTCATCACTCTAGAGCAACCACTTCTTCCTTCGAAAAGTTGAATCATTTATTTTCACATGTAGCAAGTTAGATTGAAAAGGATTTGTTGCGTGCTAACCAGACAATGGAAAGACTATACATGATTGCAGTCGAGCCATCTATGGTGTACAGATACATGAACGATACATGAAAGGCAATAACGTTGAGTGCAAGATAAAGTCCAGTAAAGTCCGATTAAAGATAGTCGAAGGATCTCCAATAGTGATGCCGCATAGAAATAAGCCCTTCGGCCCACTAATTCCATGGCGACCATCGATCGCCTGTTCACACTAGTTCTCTGTTATCCAACTTTCTTAGGCACGTCCTACACACCAGGTGCAATTTTAACAAGGCCAATTAACCTACAAACCTGCACGTCTTTGGGATGTGGGAGGAAACCGGAGTGCATGGAGGAAACTCCACGCGGTCGTTGAGGAGAACATCAAACTCCACACAGATAGCACCTGAGGTCAGGATCGAACCCGGGTTTCTGACACCATGAGGCAGCAGCTCTACCAGCCCCAGGGTAACCAGAAATGCACACTGGAATTTAATGAACCAAATTGTCCAGAACACAGGTCTCACTTCTGTTCTGAAGGGGTCTCGTGGGTTCATTTACATCCACTCAAGAGAGAACTCACAGCGCCAGAGATCCAGGTTCGATCCTGATCAAGGGAGCTGTCTGTGCAAAGTTTGCACATTCTCCCAGTGGGTTTTCTTCGGGTTCTCAGGTTTCCTCCCACATCCCAAAGATATGCAAATTTAGAGGTTAATTAGCATCTGTAAAATTGCCCCTAGTGAGTAGGATACAAAACTGGGATAACATGGAACTAATGTTGTACAGGGTTTTGGTGAGACCACACCTGGAGTATTGAGTACAGTTTTGGTCTCCTAATCTGAGGAAGGACATTCTTGCCATAGAGGGAGTACAGAGAAGGTTCACCAGACTGATTCCTGGGATGTCAGGACTTTCATATGAAGAAAGACTGGATAGACTCGGCTTGTACTCGCTAGAATGCAGGAAGATTGTTCCCGATGTTGGGGAAGTCCAGAACAAGGGGTCACAGTTTAAGGATAAAGGGGAAATCTTTTAGAACTGAGATGAGAAAAACATTTTTTACACAGAGAGTGGCGAATCTCTGGAATTTTCTGCCACAGAATGTAGTTGAGGCCAGTTCATTGGCTATATTTAAACATTGAAACATAGAAATATAGGTGCAGGAGGAGGCCATTCGGCCCTTCGAGCACCGCCATTCAATAGATCATGGGCAACTTGTGCCTTCTCTCCATAAAGGGATCTTGGGGGTATAGCCAATGAAGGCCTCAACTACCCTCTGTGGCAGAGAGCAGGATTACACTCTCTGGTGAAAAAATATCCTTAAGCTGTGAGTTGGATGATGTCCTTTGTGGCTAAAGGATCATATGAATACAGGCTGAGTTGATGGCATGATCATATCGAATGGCAGTGCAGGCTCGAATGGCGAATGGCCTACTACTGCACCTATTTTTATGTTTCTATGTCTAATGTACGGTGATCGTTTGTTGGCGTGGACTCGGTGTTCCGAAGCGCTTATTCCCAGAGTATATCTCTTAACTAAACTAAACTAAGAGTCATTTGATTTAACTTCTAATCTAATAGTCATTCACTCATCAATGTAAATTTGCCCTCAGGTTTAGTGGCTTAAATTTGTAGTCTTCTGTTGAAAATACAACTCATTGTGGAAAAGGTAACCTTTAAGAAGTACGGTGACCTTCAAGAATTGTGAGCGGCATGGTGGCACAGCGGTAGAGTTGCTGCATTACACAGCGCCAGAGTTTTGTGGTCCAACCTCATTATGGGTGCTGTCTGTACAGAGTTTATACGTTCTCCCTGTGACTTTGTAGGTTTTCTCCGGATGCCCCGGTTTCATCCCTCACCCCAAAGACGTGCAGGTTTGTAGATTAATTGGCTTCTATAAATTGTCCCCAGTGTACAGAATAAAACCAGTGTATGGGGGTAATCGTTGGTCAGTGCGAAATCTGGGGGGCCCAACGGCTTGTTTCCACACTCTAAATCTCTCAAACTATCTCTAAACCTTTATGCCCCTGTCCCATTTAGCAAACCTGAACAGAAACCTCTGGAGACTTTGTGCCCCACCTAAAAGGTTTCCGTGCGGTTCCTGGAGGTTTTTGCCAGTCTCCCTTCCTGCTTCCACTACCTGCAACCTCCCGCAACCACCTGCAACCTCCGGGAACCGCACGGAAACCTTGGGCGGGGCGCAAAGTCTCCAGAGGTTTCCGTTCAGGTTTCCTAAGTGGGACAGGGGCATAATAAAACTACAGCTAATTGTTATTTCCTAATAGAAATGTATGTAGATTGCGGATGACGTCCTTATTTTTAATAATTCCTCTGGCATCTGGCTTTACTCTTTCATGTGCTGGTGTGGGAAAAAAATAGATATTATTTTCTCGTGATAGTGTGGCAGGGAACTAATGTTGCAGGCCACATCTGCTTGATTCAAACATCCCCCTCCCCTCCCTCTGCTCCCCACGCATAACCTCCCTCCGCAAACGCCTCGGCAAACTGCAAGGACAAGCCGCTGTGGGAGTTTATTACTTTGACAGTCCAGATGGGACATGCTGCTGTCATGCCAAGGCCACCAGCATACTTAAGGACAAGTCTCACCCCGGTCACTCCCTCTTCACCCCCTCCCCCCCTCCCATCAGGCAAGAGGTACAGAATAGTGAAAACACACACCTCCAGATCCAGGGACAGTTTCTTCCGAGCTGCTATCAGGCAATTGAGCCATCCTATCACCAACTAGTGAACATTCCTGAGCTGCCATCTACTTTATTGGAGACACTTGGACAATTTTTAATCAAACTTTATCTTGCACTAAATGTTATTCCCTTTATCCTGTATCTGTACACTGTGGACGGCTCGCCTGCAATCATGTATAGTCTTTCTGCTGACTGGGTAGCACGCAACAAAATAAGCGTATCACTGTACCGATATACACGTGATAATAAACTAAACTAAACTAAACTAAACAGTGAGAAAATGACAGTAGTGAGAAACAGCTGCTGTTATATGCAGACACAAAGGTTTAATGTTTGCTTTAAGCGACTTAGTTAACATCTATAAAGTTTTGCGTAATGTTTTTCTTTAGATAAGACAAGGTGAACTATTGTATCTGAAATGACAAAATAGTTTCCACCTTGTGTGTTTCCAGAAGTCTGTCTGTGGTATTTATTACATTCTAAGCTTTATTAGAGGTGCCTCGTATAAATCTAAATTCAGTCCATATGTATGGTATTGCATATGCATGTTTACTGTGTCAATATCCTCATACTGCCACAGTCAGAGTTTGGCACAACACGGGTATGAACACAATAAACCATTTATAACGGCACAATTGTTCCCAATTACGCAGTCTTTAATTTATGGAAAAGCAATTACAATGTGCTGCTCTGCTCAAAAAGTGGGATAATAATCATGGAATGACATGCCTTTATAGTGGCTTAAGTGGAAATCAATTGAGAAATAGCACTATAGAATATCAGGAGCAGAGATTATAGAAACAAGGAACTGTAGGGAGGATTCAGTGGCCCAGTGGTAGAGCTGCTGCCTTACAGTGCTAGAAACCCGGGGTTGATCCTGACTATGGGTGCTGTCTGTACCGAGAAAGTACTTTCTCCTTGTGACGCATGAGTTTGCCCTGGGTGCTCCGGTTTTCTCCCACACTATTAAAACGTATAGGTTTGTAGGTTAAATGGCTTCGGTAAAAATGGTAAATTGTCCCTCGTGTTTAGGATAGTGCTGGTGTATGGGTGATCACAGGTCAGTGCATATCTGAATGACAAATGTAATTCAAAAGTAAACTAAGCTAAGAAGCTGGTTTATACCAAAGATAGTCACAAAATGCTGGAGTAACTCGGAGGGTCGGGCAGCATCACTGGAGGAAAAACAGAGCTTGGCACTTTCTGTGAGGGAAACACTTTATAGGAATCACTTCAATATTAATTTAAAAGCTAAAAATTTGAATTTACGATTAAAGCCCAAGCGTTTGCATTATGTTTTATGATTGTACTACAGATTTGAATTTTGCGATAGAAATACTAGAGGGCATAGGTTTAAGGTGAGAGGGACCAAGTTTAAAGGGGATGTAGGGGGCAACGTTTTAACACAGAGGGCGGTGAGTGCTTGGTGGTGGATTCAGATTCAGATTCAGATTCAATTTTAATTGTCATTGTCAGTGTACAGTACAGAGACAACGAAATGCATTTAGCATCTCCCTGGAAGAGCGACATAGCAAACGATTTGAATAAATAATAATAAGTGTCCGGGGGGGGTTGGTGATTGGCAGTCACCGAGGTACGTTGTTGAGTAGAGTGACAGCCGCCGGAAAGAAGCTGTCCCTCGACCTGCTGGTTCGGCAATGGAGAGACCTGTAGCGCCTCCCGGATGGTAGGAGGGTAAACAGTCCATGGTTGGGGTGAGAGCAGTCCTTGGCGATGCTGAGCGCCCTCCGCAGACAGCGCTTGCTTTGGACAGACTCAATGGAGGGGAGCGAGGAACCGGTGATGCGTTGGGCAATTTTCACCACCCTCTGCAATGTCTTCCGGTCGGAGACAGAGCAGTTGCCATACCATACTGTGATGCAGTCGGTAAGGATGCTCTCGATGGTGCAGCGGTAGAAGTTCACCAGGATCTGAGGAGACAGATGGACCTTCTTCAGTCTCCTCAGGAAGAAGAGACGCTGATGAGCCTTCTTGATCAGTGATTGGGTTATGATAGTGGTATTTAAACCACTGCCTGAATAGTGGCTTTTGGATAGGATTCAAGATGGGTCTATTGATATGATATGTTTATTGAGTATTGATATGGAGGGATATGGATTATGTGCAGGTAGTTAAGATATTGTCTTGGCATCATGTTTGACACAAACATATTGGGCCCTGTGGCACATCACTAGTTACGGGCCTCCAGTCCTAGAAGCAACCTTCCACCATCACCCTCTGCTTCCTCGCATGAAGAAAAAAATTCTATCCACATATGTTCTAGGTGCAATAGCATTGCACGAGAAAGGGGCATAGTTTCCAGGAGATTTCAAGTGGACATTGTGGGCTGAAGGGCCTGTTCCTGGTCCTTACAGTCCTATGTTCCGTGTGCTTACTGGAGTGTGAATGGGATTTTATAGGAAGATCTATGTTCTACCTCACACCAATAATTATTATTTAATAATCAAGGACCAGTCTCACCCCGGACGGACACTCCCTCTTCTCCCCTCTCCCATCAGGCAAGAGGTACAGAAGTGCGACAACTCACAGTTTCTGGGGTCAGAGGTTGTGGGGAGAAGGCAGGAGAATGGGGTTAGGAGGGAGAGATAGATCAGTGAGGATTTGCAGGAGTGATCTGAGGCTAGATTTTATATACAGAGATACAGGTGGTCTCTATTTTGGGTAAGGGTTCCACTCCTGGCAACTATCCATAAGGGATTTGTCACAGCTTGCTTTGGGAGCAGTTTTGTCCAAGACCGCAAGAAACTACAGAGAGTTGTAGATGTAGACCAGTCCATTATATAGACCAGATTTCCCACCGTCGACTCCATCTGCACTTCATGCTGCCGTGGGAAAGCTGGCAAATTAATCAAGTGATACAAAGTTCTGGAGTAACTCAGCTGGTCAGGCAGCATGTTTCCTCAGACTGATAGGAATAGTGGGGGAAGAAAGCTGGAAAAACGGTGGGGGGGGAATTAGTTTAGTTTAGTTTATTGTCAGGTGTACTAAGGTATAGTGAAAAGGTAGACATAAAATGCTGGAGTATCTCAGCACATCAGTCTGTAGAAGGGTCTCGACCCGAAACGTCACCTATTCCCTTCTCCCCAGAGATGCTCCAGCATTTTGTGTCTATCTTTGGTTTAAACCAGCATCTGCAGTTCCTTCCTACAGTGAAAAGGTTATTGTCACGTGCACCAGTCAGCGGAAAGATTATACACGATTACAATCGAGCCATCCACAGTGTATAGTGAAAGAACGAAATGCTGCAGATGCAGTGGAGGTTTAAAAGAGTGGAGCGATTGTAATGCGTGATTGCAGATCCGCCCCTGGGACCAGCACGTAGAGAGTGGCCTGACCTGGGTGGGACAAAGCCTGGCAAGTGATAGGGTGCATACAGGAGAGGGGAGTCATTGATTGTCAGATGGGTGGAGTAAGTGACAAAAGCTGGAGGTGAAAACGAGACAAAAGACTGTTAGATAAGCATAGATGTGGAGGAGTGACATGTAATGCTGGAGGAAGGGATATGCTAGGAATTGGACAAGGGGGATGGTGGCAGTTGTTGAGCTGGCAAGGTTGTAGCATAGAGGCAAGGGAGCCTATGGTGGGACCGGGTAACCAGCTTATAGAACATAGAACTAAGTGCAGCACAGGGACAGACCCTTCGGCCCAAAATGTGCATGCCAACATGATGCCAAAATCAACATCTCCTCTGCCTGTACATAATCCACATCCCTCCATTCCCTACTATCTAAAAGCCTCTCAAACATCACTATCACATCTGCTTCCACCACCATGCATGTTCCAGGCACTCAACATCCTCTATGTAAAATATTTGCCCCTTGCATCTCCTTTGAACTTTGTCCCTCTCACCTTCAAGCTCCACCCTCTAGTCTTCGATATTTCCACCCTGGGGAAAAGGTTATGGATGTCTATGCTATCTGTGTCTCTCATAACGTTGTATACTTCTATCTGGTCTTGCAGAGCCATAGAGTCTTTGCTCAAGTTTTAGTTTTAACTAGACCAAGTGCAGACCCGTTGGGTCTGTTCCCCCAACGTGCGGTTGCGGAGGGGGGCGGAGGGGGGGATAGCGCGGCATGCGGCATCACACACATTAACCACCCCCCACACACATTCTAACTACCCCCCCCGCGCACACACTAACTACCCCCCTTGTTAATATATTATTATTATTAATTTGCTCTTTTTTACCCCATAATCGCCCCATCTACTGACACATAGCCCCCAACTAGCAGGCGCGTCTAGAGAGAGGGGGGGGGGTAGATAGTGAGGGCAGAGAGAGGAGGGGGGGGAGGGGGGAGAGGGAGGGAGGGGGGGGGGGCCAGGGGGGGGGGGGGGGGGGGGGGGGGGGGGGGGGGGGGGGGGGGGGAGGGGGGGGGGGGGGGGGGGAGGGGGGGGGGGGGGGGAGGGGGGGGGGGGGGGGGAGGGGGGGGGGGGTGGGGGGGGGGGGGGGGGGGGGGGGGGGGGGCAGGGGGGGGGGGGGCAGGGGGGGGGGGGGGGAGCGGGGAGGGGGGGGGGGGGGGAGGGGGGGGGGGGGGAGGGGGGGGAGGGGTTTGAGAGAGGGAGAGGGTTTGGACCCAGGGGGCCAAAGGGCCTGTTTCGACACTGCATCTCTAAACTAAACTAAATGTGTAGAAAAGAACTGCAGATGCTGGTTTAAATCGAAGGTAAACACAAAATGCTGGAGTAACTCAGCGGGACAGGCAGCATCTCTGAATAAGGGTCCCGGCCCGAAACGTCACCCCTTCCTTATCTCCAGAGATGTTGCCTGTCCCGCTGAGTTACTCCAGCATTTTGTGTCTACCTAAAGTAATCTAAATATGGAGAAAACCCAGGCGGTCACAGGGAGATGGTACAAACTCCGTACAGACAGCACCCATGGTCAGGAACGAACCCGGGTCTCTGGCGCTGTGACGCCGCAACTGTGCCGCTACGCCACGCTCAATCTCCAGCTTTCCAGAGAAATTAGGATTGAGACATTGTTCAGTGGGGCGGCACTGTGGTGCAACAATAACAGTTGCTGCCCGAGATCCGGGTTTGATCCTGACTAAGGGTGCTGTCTGTATAGAGTTTGTATGTTCAAGCTGTGACCTCTTGGATTTTCCTCCCACATTCCAAAGACATTCAGGTTTGTAGGTTACTAGGCTTCAGTAAAAATCGTGCCCCTCCCACCTTAAACCTACAGTATATCCTCTCATTCTTGATTTCCCAACTCTGGTTCGGGAACAATTTCTTCCCAGCTGTCATCAGGCAACTGAATCATTCTATCACCAACTAGAGAGTGGTCCTGAGCTACCATCGACCTTATCTTTAATCAGACTTTACTGGACTTTGTCATGCACTATTATCCCCTTTATTGGGTATCTGTACACTATTGATGGCTTGATTGTAATCATGTATAGTCTTTCTACTGACTGGATAGCATGCACCAAAAAGCGTTCCATTGTAACTCGGTACACGTGACAATAAACTAACTACCTAATTGGGTAAAATACTTTGCCTTCACCTTATCTATTCCACTCATGATCTTATAGATCACCCCTGATGATCCTGTGCTCCAAGGAATAAAGTCCTAGTCCGCTCAACCTCTCCATGCAGCTCAGGCCCTTGAGTCCTGGTAATTCACCCAATCTATTCCTCTCATGGTTTTGTACACGGCTGCAAAGAATAAAGTCTTGGTGCCAGCCCAACATCTCCCCATAGCTCAGGTGCCCGAGTGCTGGCAACATCCTCATTGACCACCATAATGTTGGGGATAAGCAGGCCTGGAGATGGGCAGCAGCCAGGTCTGCAGCCTACGTACTATACTGGCGAACGGAGGAATGTCAGAACTCCTCTGCGTCTCAGTAGACGGGGGCTGGGCCAAAATAGCTCAGCTATGGAAAATGAGGAATAATGCTGCAGCCTGCCCAAGGATTCCTTCACGAAACTAAGATCAAATCAATTTAGTTTGCCAAAAACAAATCTCCACTTAAAAAGATGAAATGCTGCAAAATGCACAGCGCGTTCAGAATGTTTTGGATAAAAATGGTTTCCTGCTTAATTGTTGTACGTTAACTCTTAAGATGCTTGTATCGCCAGCATTTTCTGATTCTTAGTTATTGGGCAGCACGGTGGTGCAGCTTGTCATGCTATGGACTCACAGCACCAGAGACCAGGGTTCGATCCCGACCTTGAGTGCTGTTTGTGTGGAGTTTGTACGTTCTCCCTCTGACCCCATGGGATTCGTCCTCCTACATCACAGGGACGTGCAGGTTTATAGGTGAATTGGCCCTCTGAAAATTCCCCCAGGGCTGTAGGATAGAGGAGAAAGTGTGATAATATAGAGCATCTAAAATTATTGGCTTACCCCTACCATCCCTTGAATCACTTTACCACAAACAGACATTACACAGAGCCCGCAAGATCATCTCTGATCCTACTCATCCTGCACACTATGCCTTTCAGCTACTGCCTTCTGGGAGGCGCTACAGGACAATTGCCTCAAAAACAAACCGCTTTAAAAACAGTTTCATTCCCACTGCAATTAACATTTTAAACTCTGTACGGTGAGGAATAAGAATAAGTAATGGCCCTTATGTATTATGTAATGCGTCTGTTTGTATGTATATCTATGCTATATGTTTAATGTTTGATGGAATGTTGGAACCTGTACCGAGCTGTACTGATAACAAATTCCACCAGCCTGGCTGTGTGGTCATTAAAATACAATACAAAAAAAAAACTAGTGTGAGTGGGTGATCAACGGTCAGCATGGACTTGGTGGGCTGAAGGGCCAGTTTTCATGCTGTGTCTCTAAATTAAACTAAACTAAACAAAACTAAACTAAAGATGGTAGAAAACATTGCACAAAGTGCCACACGACCTTACATGACCTCACAGCCACAGCCAATTTGTGGTTTGGCTGTAGTTAAGGAAATTCAAGTTTTAATTTGCACACTGAAGCCCAATAGCAATGGCAAATATAGGAATGTTAACCAAAAGCCTGAGGAAAATGATGGGAATCAGGGAAGAATCATCACTAGGATCCTCTTCTTTCATTGTGGACGCAGCCAAGACCTTCGCACAAATCAACCTCGCTTCCATTGACTCCATCTGCACTTCACTCTGCCTCACAAAGGCCACCAGCATAATCACGGACCAGTCTCACCCTGGCCACTTCCTCATCTCCCCTCTCCTGTCAGCCAGAGAGCGGTCCTGAACTTCCATCTATCGTGTTGGAGACCCTCAAACTATCTTTAATTGGACTTTACTGGATTTTATCTTGACTAAACGTTATTCCCTTTATCATGTATCTGTACACTATGGACGGCTCGATTGTAATCAAGTATCATTTTTCCGTGACTGGTTAGTTAGCACGCAACAAAATTACTTTTCACTCTACCTCGCTACGCGTGACTATAAACGTTCTCTCTGCACCTCCACCTTCCACTTTAATCTACATAATTGTTGGCGAAACCACAAAGTGCTGGAGGAACTCAGCAGGCCAGCCAGCTTCAGTGGAGGGGACGAACAGGCGATGATTTAGGCCAAGACCTGTCTTCAGTCTTGAACCAAAACGTTGCCAGTCCATTCCCTCCAGAGACGCTGCGTGTCTCTCTGAGAGTCTTCAGCACTTTGTGTTTTGCTCTTTCAGCATCTGTCGCCTCTTGTGTCTCTATATTTCTCAACCTGATGTGTTTACATCCTAAAGCCTGCTTCTATGGACAGAGAAACAGAACGAACATATTGAGAAGGTAGAAGCTGCAGATTTGGTTTATACCAAAGACAGACACAAAGTAGCTGGAGTAAATCAGCGGGCCAGTGCGCATCTCTGGAGAAAAAGGATGTTCAGGCCGTCTCGCCGGGATGATGGAACTCCGACGTCGGAACGGAAGAACACTCTCAGCGGCTTGGAGTTTCTGAATTGGCCGCTTCCTACCGGAGACCGCGGCTCCCGAAGTCCACAGGCCGAGCTGGATGGAGCTCCAACACTGACGATCCCCGACAAAGGATCCCAGGACTCCGCGATGTTAAAGTCAGCGCCGCCCGTGGCTGGAAGCTCCGCAGACCACAGCTCCACGGTGTTCAAGTCAGCTGGCCCAACACTCTGGAGCTCCACACGGCGATCCCTAGTGAGGCATCGCCCGCTCAGCCATGGTAATCCTGTACTGCGCCGCTGCTGAGGCTCTGGCCGGTCTCTGGCAGGAAAGGCCGCGCCAATCCAGATGGTAGGCTGCAATGAGGGGGGGGGGGCGAAGATGCGTCTCAGAGAATAGACGCATCCTGACCAGGAAGTGACTGGGAAATGGTTTTCCCCACTTCCCCCACATTAAAAAGACTAAGAAACCTCCAAAAACATACTTTTAAACAGACTAAAGCCTGATAACCGAAGGAACAAAGCTGTTCCTAAGTCTGGTGGCACACACATTCAAGCTTCTGTACCTTCTGCCAGACGGGAATAGGGAAAAGAAGGAATGTCCATGGTTGGACAAATCTTTATAGTATATCTTTATAGAGTAGATGGTGTTAATGGTGGGAGTCTGGTCCGTGTGATGGACTGGGGCTACATCCACAACCCTCTGCAATTTCTTGCGGCCTTGGGCAGAGCTGTTCCCAAACCAAGCTTTTGATACAGCCCGACAGTCTGCTTTCTATTGTGCAGTTGTAGAGGATTGTGAAAATAAAAGGTTGCAATGCACACCAAATAGGAATTTGTTTGCAAATAAACATTTTTATAACTGCAATGAAAAACTCCAGGATAAACTCAATGAGGAGATTTGTTTGTTTCTTGGAGAGTGTATACATTATCAACCTGTTTTATTTAACTCCTGTGCAATCATTGTGCAATTAGCATGTGCATTTACTTTATTCCAGCAACACTTTTATATTTAGCAAGACTTACACAACTGACCCTAACCGTAAAAATAGCACCGTGGTAATAATTTTTACAAGTATTAGTAGCATTTTTGGAATTGGGAGTCACTCCAAGCAGATCATAATAAATCTACACAGCTCTAAAGTGCTTTCTTTGGCAAGAGTGAGATTTTCAATTGGCATGTAAATCAAGAAGCAAAGAAAGATTTTATCCATTAAAATCTGAAAGCTTTCTTTTCATCAAACTACTCAGCAAGGCATGGCTAACGTCTCACACCTAGAGGAGAGAACGTAATTTTCTTGCGTTGGGAGAATTCCGCCTTTGTTCATGGTCCCGGCTTACATAACACTGTGTTGTCGAGAGGCTGCGATGGACAGTGAGGGCAGGTGAGCTGAGAAACGCACTCACAGGAGACCACGAGAAATTGCACAGGGTTGTGGATGTAGCCCAGTCCATCACGCAGACAAGACTCCCCACCCTTGACTCCATCGGCACTTCACGCTGCCTCGGAAAAGCAGCCAGCATAATCAAAGTCTTGTCCCACCCCGGTCATTCCTTCTTCCCCCTGCTCCTGTCGGGCAGAAGACGCACAAGCTTGAAAACGTTTACCTCCGAAAGGGCGGCAACGTTAGAGTTGCTGCCTGACCGCGCCAGGGATAGAAACATAGAAATTAGGTGCAGGAGTAGGCCATTCGGCCCTTCGAGCACCGCCATTCAATATGATCATGGCTGATCATCCAACTCAGTATCCCGTACCTGCCTTCTCTCCATACCCCCTGATCCCCTTTAGCCACAAGGGCCACATCTAACTCCCTCTTAAATATAGCCAATGAACTGGCCTCGACTACCCTCTGTGGCAGAGAGTTCCAGAGATTCACCACTCTGTGTGTGAAAAAAGTTCTTCTCATCTCGGTTTTAAAGGATTTCCCCCTTATCCTTAAGCTGTGACCCCTTGTCCGGGACTTCCCCAACATCGGGAACAATCTTCCTGCATCTAGCCTGTCCAACCCCTTAAGAATTTTGTAAGTTTCTATAAGATCCCCTCTCAATCTCCTAAATTCTAGAGAGTATAACCCAAGTCTATCCAGTCTTTCTTCATAAGACAGTCCTGACATCCCAGGAATCAGTGATCCGGGATGGATCCTGACTACGGGTCTGTACAGAGTTTCTCCCTGTGACCGAGTGGGATTTCTCCCGGTGCTCCAGTTTCCTCCCACTCTCCAAAGACGTGCAGGTTTGTTGGTTAATTGGCTTCCGTAAAAACATAAATTGTCCCTAGTGTGTGTAGGCTAGTGCTAGAGTACGTGGGTCACTGGTTGGTGCAGATTCGGTGGGCCGAAGAACCTGTTTCTGTGCTGTATCTCTAAACTAAACTGAGCTAAACGAAACAACAACCCTGACAGTGCATTCCAGGCCCCCCACCACACAGTGTAAAATATCTTGCCTCCTAAATCTCCCTTAAACTTTAAGCTATGACCAATAGTATTTGTCATTTTCCCCCTGGGGGATAAGGTTCTGACTGTCTACCCTATCTATACCTCTCCTAATTTTATACATTTCTATAATGTCTCCCTTCAGCCTCCGAGGGTCGGGTACTTTTCGGCGCCTCCTTTCGGCGCCTCCGTTTTGCAGGGTTATGCCCCTGTCCCACTTAGGAAACCTGAACGGAAACCTCTGGAGACTTTGCGCCCCACCCAAGGTTTCCGTGCGGTTCCCAGAGGTTTTTGTCAGTCTCCCTACCTGCTTCCACTACCTGCAACCTCCGGCAACCACCTGCAACCTCCGGGAACTGCACGGAAACCTTGGGTTGGGCGCAAAGTCTCCAGAGGTTTCCGTTCAGGTTTCCTTAGTGGGACAGGGGAATTTAGGGTTAGGATTGAGTCGGGTACTTTTCGGTGCTGCTAAGGAAACGATCTGCTTTAAGTTTGCAACTTATTTCCTTCCCTATGGCACATTCGCACAGTCTTATGTCAGTGCTAATGCTAAATACATATGACAAAATAAATTCAAGAGCATGCTGTAGTGTGAATAGAAAACATATTAAATGAAATGCAGGTCAGTAAATTTTGATGAACTTTCTAAAACGTTAAAAAACCCCCATCAGCCATCCCTCACGAAAAGCAGTCTTGATTGCTAACCCTAACCCTAACCCTAACCCTAACCCTAACCCTAACCCTCCAAAACGGAGGCGCTGAAACAGCTGCACCGATGGCACCATTCCGGCCTCCGGCACTCCAGAAAATACCAATCCAAGTTTGTTTAACCTCTCATTCCAGCAACTACTTAATCCAGGCAGCATTTGGGGGAACATTTTCTGCTTTCTTAGTGACTTCCCTGATGTACCTCCCTCAGGTATTCTCACAAATCAGTGATGTCTTTTCAAACCGGCTTTGAAAACATCCTTGACGCATTTCTTCTGAGAAATCTCTCACTGTGTTAAAGCTTAGATTCCAGCATTTTCCTATTTCCAGAGCCTGATGTTGGACAGAACTCGTGTTTGTACGATCGCTGGTCAGTGTGGACACGGTGGGCAGAAGGGCCTGTAATCACGCTGTATCTCTAAACTAAACAAATGCCGCTATCGTATCTGCCTCCACCACCATCCCTGCCAGTGTGTTCCAACCCCCCGCAACTCTGTGTGAACCATTTGTCCCGCACATCTCCATTAAACTTCCCCCTTCTCATCTTATAGCTATGCCCTCTGTAACTCTGTTCTCTCTCTTCACTTCATCTCTGCATCTCTCTGCTCTCCTCTCTCTCTCTCTCTCTCTCTCTCTCTCTCTCTCTCTCTCTCTCTCTCTCTCTCTCTCTCTCTCTCTCTCTCTCTCTCTCTCTCTCTCTCTCTCTCTCTCTCTCTCTCTCTCTCTCTCTCTCTCTCTCTCTCTCTCTCTTCTCTCTCTCTCTCTCTCTCTCTCTTCTCTCTCTCTCCCCTAGTCACCCCTCTCTCTCTCATTCTCTCTCTCTCTCCTCTTTCTCTCTCTCTCTATTCTCTTTCTCTCTCTCCTTCCTCTCTTCTTCTCTCTCTCTCTCTTCTCTCTCTCTCTTTCTCTCTCTCTCTCTCTCTCTCTCTCTTCTCTCTCTCTCTCTTTCTCTCTCTCTCTCTCTCTCTCTCTCTCTCTCTCTCTCTCTCTCTCTCTCTCTCTCTCTCTCTCTCTCTCTCTCTCTCTCTCTCTCGCTCTCTCTCTCTCTCTCTCTCTCTCTCTTTCTCTTTCTCTTATCTATTTATTTGCCCTCCCTACTCTCCTCTCTCCTCCCTTTCTCTTTCTCTCCCTCACTCATCTCTATCTCTCTCCCTTCCACCTCTCTCCTCCTCTCTGTCTCACTCTCACTCTTTCTCTCTCCTCTGTCCCTCTCATTACTTGAAGATAGACACAAAATGCCGAAGTAACTCAGCAGGACAGGCAGCATCTCTCTGGAGAGAAGGAAACGGTTGATGTTTAGGGTCGGTCGAGATCCCTCCTTCAGGACTTCTTGCTCTCTCTCTCCCCCTCTACTCTGTCTCTCATCTCTCTCTTTCTCTCTGTCTATCTCTTCTTTTCTCTCTCTCTCTCTCTCTCCTGTCCTGAACTTTTCTCTCTCTGTCTCTCTCTCTCTCTCTCTCTCTCTCTCTCTCTCTCTCTCTCTTGCTCTCTCTCTATTTCTTTCTCTCCTCTCTCTTCCCTCTCTCACTTTCTCGCTCTTCATCTCTCTTTTCTCTCTCTCTCTCTCTCCCCCCTCTCTTTCTCTCCCCCCCCCTCTCTCTCCCCCTCTCTATCTTTCTCTCCCCCCCCTCTCTCTCTCTCCTCCCCCTCTCTCTCTCCCCCTCCATCCCCCCCCCATCCTCCCCCCCCCCCCCCTCCTCCCCTTCATCCTCCCCCCCCCCCCCCCTTTCTGTATGACTGCTCTGCGGTGGACTGCTGACTGCATTGAGAGGCAGTATTCCACCCTGGCTTACAGGCTGGCTCCAGTGCCCTAAATCAGACGAGAGGAATAAAAGGAGCTACTTATTTTGAATTGCTGCAGTTTATTGGAAGGGTCAGATGTCAGCATGTAACAAATCAGTGCGGAGCCGGGATCAGGCGGAGAGGTCATGGAGGTGCTTGTGTGACAGGATGGATGGAATTGCGGGAGTGTAACAACAGTTGTAGGTCCTCAGGGAGTGGGCAGCCGTAGTGAGATGCGTGCGACAACTTGTACATGAATGTACAACGGCAGCAGAGTGGTAGAGCTACTGATCTACCATCTACCTCATTGGAGACTCTCGGGCTTGATTGCAATCATGTATATTCTTTCCACTGACTGATTGGCACGCGTGACAATAAACTAGACTAAACTAAACTAAATTTAACTAAACTAAATTAAAGTAGTTGCCTCGCAGCACCAGCGACCTGGGTTTGATCCTGACTACGGGTGCTGTTTGTACGGAGTTTGTACGTTCTCCCTGTGACCCAGTGGGTTTTCTCCGGGTGCTCCGGTTTCCTTCCACACTCCAAAGACCTATAGGTTTGAAGGTTATTTGGCCCTCTGTAACTTGCCCCTTGTGTGTAGGATGCACCACTGTAATTTGGAATTATATGGGGGCTAGTCTGTGGTGATTGACTTGGTGGGCTGAAGGGCCTGTTTTTGCATCTCTAGAGTAAACTAATCTAAGAAGGTAGACAAAAATGCTGGAGAAACTCAGCAGGTGAGGCAGCATCTATGGAGCGAAGGAATAGGTGACGTTTCCGGTCGAGACCCTTCTTCAGACTAAACTATAGTAAACTAAGATGTATCTCTCAGCCATTGCTGAAATACAATAGCTCTTGGGGCTCCCTTTTTGTTAGAAATACAGTGCGGAGTCCCACTGAGTCTGCGCCAACCAGTGATCACCCTATACCCTAACACCATCCTACACACTAAGGATCATTTACGATTTTTTACCGAAGCCAATTAACCCTCAAAACTGGAGCGAAGGAAAAAGGCAACGTTTCGAGCCGAAACCCTTCTTCAGACTGAAGAAGAGTTTCGGCCCGAAACGTTGCCTTTTTCCTTCGCTCCATAGATGCTGCTGCACCCGCTGAGTTTCTCAGGATGGAAACCTGGTCTCTGGCGCTGCACGGCAGCAACTCTACCGCTGGGCCACTCGTCCCTGTTCCAATGAAGTTACACGTACACATACACGTAAGTTTGTATGTGGACAAAATGAAACAGAAACAAAGACTTGTATTTCTGTAATGCCTTTCACAATGGACTTCTAGACAATCTAGTTAAGTGCAGTTAGTGCAGTAACCTAAACCTAGAAAATCTAGCTATAGGTTTATTATTGTCACCTGTACCGAGGTACAGTGAAACGTTATTTGCCACGATCTTTAAAAGGCATTTAGATCAATGCCTGTCCAAAAGTCTATTTAATGTTACTCTAGTACCTGCCTCAACTACCTCCTCTGGCAGCTGGTTCGATATACCTACCACCCACTATGTGAAAATGTTGCCCTTCCGGTCCCTATTAAATCTTTCCCCTTAAATCTCTCACCTTCAACCTATGTACTCAGGTTCTTGATTTCCATACTCTGGTAAAAGGACTTTGTGCATCAACTCTGTCCATTCTCTTCATACTTTTATACCCCCTCCTCATCCTGTTCATAAATCAAAGGAGTAGAATTAGGCCATGAAATTCAGCCCATTATTCCACCATTCAACCATGGCTGATCTATCTCTCCCTCTCAACCCAATTCTCCAGCGTTCTTCCTGTAAACCTTGACACCCTTACTAATGAAGAATCTGTCAATGTCCTCCGTATAAACACGCATCCTCTTGCACTCAAAGGAATAAAATCCTAGCCTGCTCAAACTCTCATTGTAGCTCATGCCCTTGAGTCCTGGGTGGGGAGTTTAAATGCCCCCATCTTATGGACTCAGCGATATGAAGGTGGTACACAAGACTGTGGGCAATAACAGCATTTAAACGGATGCATGGAGAGGGCGTATTGGGCCAAAGATGGACAAATGGACTAACTTAGATGGGCAACTATGAGTTTAATGAGTGCGATGGGACTGCAGATGCTGATTTATACTGAAGATTGGTCTGTGTGATCTCCTGGTTGCCAAACGTTTCAATTCCCCTTCCCATTCCCATACTGACCTTTCTGTCCTAGTCCTCCTCCACTGTCAGAAATTCTATGATCCTCCCCTCGTCGTCCTACCAGCTCCATTGTTTGCATTCCTGTATCCCTTCATTATCACCTTGTCCCCAGCCAACAATGGACCATTATGGGCTCCACACGTCCTTACTCATCTGTTGTTGCCAGCTTTGATTTGTCTTGGCCTTATCCTACCTCCAGTTGACCCCCCCCTCCCTCCTGCCCCCCCCCCCCCCCCCCCCCCCCTTCACTTTCAGTCTGAAGAAGGGGTTCCATCCAAATACATCACCCAAGGGCGGCACGGTGACACAGCGGTAGAGTTGCTGCCTTACAACATTTGCAGCGCTGGAGACCCAGGTTCGATCCCTAGGTTCTGTCTGTACAGAGTTTGTGCGTTCTCCCCGACACCTGCGTGGGTTTTCTCCGAGATCCTCGGTTACCTCCCACACTCCAAAGACGTACAGGTATGTAAGTAAGTTGGCTTGGTAAATATAAAAATTGTCCCTTGTGTGTGTGTGTGTGTAGGATAGTGTTAATATGCGGGGCCGCTAGTTGGCGCGGACTCGGTGGCACAAAGCGGCCTGTTTCCGCGCTGAATCTCAAAACTAAACTAAACTAAAGCATCCTTTTTCTCCAGAGAAGCTGTGTGGGAAGCGTGGTGACGCAGCTGTAGAGTTGCTGCCCTGTCGCACCAGAGACCCGGGCTCCACCTTGACTGCAGGTGCTGTCTGTATGGAGTTTGTACATTCTCTCGCACCTATCTCCACATCTGTGGCCTTTATTCAACAATCTGCCTATCAGATAATTCCCTCACACATGTCCACCTATTACCAGTCATGCTCTGTCCCACACTCCCAAAAGATGTACAGATTTGTAGGTTAATTGGCTTCGGTAAAATTGTAAATTGTTCCGAGTGTGTAGGATAGTGTTAGTGTAGGGAGATCGCTGGCCAGCACAGAGTTGATGGGCCGAAGTACCTATTTCCACCCTGTATCTCTAAACTAAACTAAACTAAACTAAACTGCTGAATGACACCAGCACTTTGTGTCTATTTAACCTTTCCAAAGATATACAGCCCAGATGGGGCATCTTGGTCGGCATGGGTGAGTCGGGCCGAAGGGCCTGTTCCGTGCTGCATGGTTCCACGATGGCAGTAGGTGGCCTGTGGTTCTGGATGCAGATGGTAGAAGCTGGCAGCAGACCGGTTGTGGTGATGAAGTCCATCGTGTGGACATTCCCTGGGAGGATAGTGGACACATTAGGGCCTGGTTTGGAGCGTGGTCAGTAAGTCCTTGGTTTACCTCAGGAATTTATGGCTTACGAGACAACCCTTCCTGATGCCAGCACCTTTTCTGTAATACCTGCTTTTATATTGATGTATCTGACTGTAGACTCGAAAGCCAGAGACCTAACCTCGGGATAGAGCTCGGCAAAGGTAGGGAAACCTCTCAGTGGGTTGTAAATCTTTGGAACGCCCAAACCCCTGATGCCCCATCTTGGTTTGTCCCACGTTTGGCCCATATTCCTCTAAACCGTTGCTATCCATGGAGATTCAGTCAGTGCATTCACACATTGCATTCCCCGTACGAGCGGCACAGTGGAGCAGAGGTAGAGTCGCTGGCTCACAGCGCCAGAGACACGCGTTCGAACCTGACTACGGGTGCTGTCCGTATGAAATTTGTACGCTCTCCCTGTGACCAGATGGGATTTCTCCGGGTGCTCCAGTTTCCTTCAACACTCCAATTACGTACAGGTTTGTAGTTATTTTGCTTTGGTATAAATTGTGAATTGTCCCGAGTGTGCAGGATAGCACTAGTGTACGATGGAGTTGATGGGCCGAAGGGCCTGTTTCCTCGCTGTATCTCTTAAAAAAGAAAAGGGAGCCCCAAGTGCTATCGCATTTCAGCACTGGCTGAGAGATCTATCTTAGTTTAGTTTAGTTTTAAAATTTGAGATATAGTATAGAAACAGGCTTTCTGCCCAGCTTGTCCAAACCAACCAATGATCACTAGTTTCATGTTATCTCATTTTTGCATCATACACATTAAGAACAATCTATAGGAGCCAATTAGCCTACAAACATGTACGTCTTTGGAATGTGGGAGGAAACCAGAGCACACGGAGAAAACCCACGTGGTCCAAGGGAAAACTCTGTACAGACAGCACCCGTAGTCAGGATCGAATATGGGTCTCTGGTGCTGTAACGCAGCAACTCTACCGGTGCAACTATGTGCTGCCCTATTGCTGACTCACAGACCAAGTCTCTCTCCACCTCTCCTCCCCCTCTGCCCCCCCAACCTGACTAGCCTCCCACTTGCCGTCCTCCCCCTCTCTCCCCCTCCACTAGACCGTTTGTAATGGATACACAATTCACAACTTTTCTATCACTGAGCTAACCAATTCCCAACTCTTTATCCTCTCTGGTTCACTCACACCTATCTCCACATCTGTGGCCTTTATTCAACAATCTGCCTATCAGATAATTCCCTCACACATGTTCACCTATTACCAGTCATGCTCTGTCCTACCCCCTTCCAGTTTCCCTTCCTGCCCCACCCCCCTGCAAGTCTTAAGAAGGGTCCCGGACTTAAACATCACGTTCTCCAGGGATGCTGCCCGACCCGCTGAGTTCCTCTAACATTCTCTGTTAACCTTTGGTATAAACCGGCATCTACAGTCCCCTGTTATCACATGCTGGGTCACAGAATTAGTTTTGATGAACACTAAATAGTTGGCATGGGCATGATGGGTCGAAGGGCCTGTTTTTTTCAAACGACTCTATGATAAGACTCAAATGAACTTGCGGCAGGGTGGAATGATGATTTAATCGAGGAGAGGGGAAATATGCAGGAGGTTAGTGTAGGAGGAGGTTAAACTTATGCAACATGGAGACTGGCCCTTTGGCCCAACATGTCCATGCCAACCAACATGTCTCATCTACACTAATCCCACCTGCCTGTATTTGGCCCATATCCCTCTGAAGCTTTCCTATCCATGTACCTATCCAAATGTTATTTTGTTATAGTACCTGCCTCAACTACGTCCTCTGGCAGCTCGTTCCGTATATCCACCACCTTTCAACAACTAGAGAGCGACCCTGAGCCAAAATCCGCACAGAGAGCACCCGAGGTCAGGATCGAACCCAGGTCTCTGGTGCTGTAAGGCAATAGCTCTAGCATTGCATCATTGTGCCGCCCTGTAGATGGGACGTCTCATCAGCGTGGGCAAGTGTTGGGCTGAAGGGCCTGTATGACTCTATGAATCCATAGCCTAGTTAAGCCTAAGGCTACTTGAATTTAACAGCAACTATGAAGGGAGGAAACTAAATTGAAAAGTTGGCAAATTTTCTTTATCATTTACGTGATCTTTCTTAAATGGGTGGCACAGTGGTGTAACAGTAGAGTTACTGCCTTGCGACCCTGTCCCACTTGGAAAACCTGAACGGAAACCTCTGCAGACTTTGCGCCCCACCCAAGGTTTTTGTGCGGTTCCCGGAGGTTTTTGTCAGTCTCCCTACCTGCTTCCACTACCTGCAACCTCCGGCAACCACCTGCAACCTCCGGGAACCGCACGGAAACCTTGGGTGGGGCGCAAAGTCTCCAGAGGTTTCCGTTCAGGTTTCCTAAGTGGGACAGGGGCATAACAGACCTGGCTTTGATCCTGCCTACAGGTGCTGTCTGTATGGAGTTTGTACATTTTCCCCATGATCTATGTGGGTTGTATCCGGGATCTCCGGCTTCCACCCGCACTCTAAAGACATACAGGTTTGTAGAATACAAATTTGTAAAATTGTAAATTGTCCCCAGTGTGAGTAGGATAGTGGTAGTGTACGGGGATTGCTGGTCGGCGCGGACTCGGTTGGCCATAGGGCCTGTTTCTGCCCTGTACCTCTTAACTGTCTCTTTAAACTAAACCAAATAAAAATTGATGTAACTTTTAAATATTCGGTGCATTTTATTTTGAAAATAATTGGAAATGCGAATGGTCTGTTTAAACATAAGTGATCTTTTATTCTCTGTAGAGCATTTTACTGTGGCTTATATAATAAGCACACAGGAATGCAAGGGATGCTTCTTATGTTAAGTCCTTCGGCAGTATAGAAGTATTTACTGCTGTGCACAGTGAATACGAACAGGAAACAGGAGACTCTGGGAGTATCTCATTTTAAACCGCATCAATATTGGAATCAATTCACAGCTTCCAGTCTTCGGATCTGGAGAAGAGTTTGATCCAAGCAGGGGAGACAACGAATAGGTAAAAATGTGGCAAGCAAGCAAGTGTATAATGCCGCAGCAAATGATAGTGAAATGTAGGAGCAATATGAATCAGAATGAATAAGTTGTTTACATGAAAGATAGACACAAAATGCTGGAGTAACTCAGCGGGTCAGGCAGCATATCTGGGGAAAGAGATAGGTGACGTTTTGTTTTTCCCCCCCGAGATGCTGCCTGTTCCGCTGAGTTATTCCAGCATTTTTTATCTATCGTGCGTAAACCAATATCTGCAGTTCCTTCCGACTCATGATGAATGAGGAGGTAGTCGAGGCAGGTACTATAAAAGAGATTTGGACAAGTGCATGGATAGGAAATGTTTAGTGATACGGACCAAATGTGTGTCAGGTGGGACTAGCATAGACGGGGCATTGTGGTTGGTATGGACAAGTTGAGCTGAAGGGCCATGCCATGCCATGTATTGTGTGACTCTAAAATGAAATTGAGAAAGATCTTCAAAAAATAACTGAATTAAAGGAAGAAGGTAAATGTTTATGAGGTTTCTCGGTTGAGGTGAACTCAATGGGGTAGGGGCAATTGCATTTTTATCAGGATGCCTCGCAGCCTGGTTTGAGAACAGCTCCACCCAACACCGCAAGAAATAGCGCAGAGAGTGGTGAATCTCTGGAATTCTCTGCCACAGAGGGTAGTTGAGGCCAGTTCATTGACTTTATTTAAGAGGGAGTTAGATGTGGCCCTTGTGGCTAAGGGGATCAGGGGGTATGGAGAGAAGGCAGGTACGGGATACTGAGTTGGATGATCAGCCATGATCATATTGAATGGCGGTGCAGGCTCGAGGGGCCGAATGGCCTACTCCTGCACCTAATTTCTATGTTCTATGTTTCTAAATCGCAGAGAATTGAGGTCGCAGCCCAGACTATCACACAAACCAACCACCCTTCATTGACTCCATCTACACTTCATTGTACCTCAGCCAGGTCACCAGCATAATCAAGGACCAGTCTCACTCCAGACAGCTCTCTTCTCTCCACCCCCATCAGACAGGAGGTACTGAAGTGGGAAAACACACACCTGCAGATTCAGGGACAGTTTCTTCCCTGTTGTTATCAGGCAACTCAACCGTTCTATCAACAACTAGAGAATGGTACAGAGCTACCATCTACCTCATTGGAGACCCTCAGACTATCTTGAATCGGACTTTACTAGACTTTATCTTGCACTATACATTATTTATTTTACCCTGTATCTGTACACCGTGGACATCATGGATCATGTATAATCTTTCCCATACTGGATAGCACGCATCAAAACGCTTTTCACTGTACCTTTGTACACTTGGCAATAAACTAAACTAAACTAAGCTAAACTTTTACTGTAACTTAACTAATATAGTGAACTGTGACTGATTGAAAAAAGGCACTTGACGAAGGGTCACAACCCAAAATGTCACCCACCAGTGTTCTCTGTGTCTTTTTTTTTCTGAACCAGCATCTGCAGTTCATTGTATCTGCATAGAACGGCTGATAGGTTCATCGGTCAGTGTAAATTCAGTGGCCCGTTTCTGTGCTGTATCTCTAATGCCCCTGACCCGGAAACCTTGGGTGGGGCGCAAATTCTCCAGAGGTTTCCATTCAAGTCTCCTAAGTGGGACAGGGGCATATGCCCCTGTCCCACTTAGGAGACTTGAACGGAAACCTCTGGAGAATTTGCGCCCCACCCAAGATTTCCGTGCGGTTCCCGGAGGTTTTTGTCAGTCTCCCTACCTGCTTCCACTACCTGCAACCTCCGGCAACCACCTGCAACCTCCGGGAACTGCACGGAAACCTTGAGTGGGGCGCAAAGTCCCCAGAGGTTTCAGTTCAGGTTTCCTAAGTGGGACAGGGGCATAACTGAACTAAACTGAACTAAACATTTATCCCCCAATCAACTCTTTTAAATCAACTTCTTTAAGGCGCGGGTTAGATAGAAACCTGTGGGACAAGCTTTTTTATACAAAGTTGTGGTGGGTGTATGGAACGAGCTGCCGCAGGAGGTAGTCGAGTCAGGTATCATCGCAACGTTTAAGAAATCTTTAGATGGGTTAATGGATGGGTAGGTTAGGGAAGGATATGGGCCAAAAGTAGGCAGGTGGGACTAGTGTAGATGGGGCATGTTGGTTAGGGTGGGCAAGTTGGGCTGAAGAGCCTGTTTCCACACTGTATGACACTATGAAATCAGATCGGTATCATGTCATGAGATTTTGCTCAGGATTCCAGCATCTGCAGTTCCTTGCTTCAGTATCCTGGTAAACCAGCATCCTCTCCACAGCCTCCACAGCCTCCACAGCCTTCCCAAAACAGGGTGAACACAATACTCCAAATACAGCATAACCATCGTTTTATAAAACTACAACATGATTCTTATATTCAATGTCCTAATTTACTCTTGGCTGCATCAGACACAAATTCATCCCGCAGTGTTCAATTCAGGAAGGCACGACAATTACGATATTGAGGCAAGAATTAATATCCACTATATAATCGTTAACTTGCTTTCTGTTCCAGAACATGCAACTTTCACTCTAGAACATAGAAAAGTTCAGCACAGTAACGAGCCCTTTGGCCCACAATGTTTGTGCCAAACATGATGCCTAGTTAGACTGATCTCTTCTGCCTGTACATGATCTATCTGTAGATTCCCATTCCCCGCACTCCCGTGCATCTATCTAAAAGCCTCTTGCACGCCACTACTGTATCTGCTCCAGGCCCCCTTCACCCTCTGCATAGAAAAGCTTCTCCTGCACATTTCTATTCAACTTTGCCCTCCATCCTTGCAGCCGTGCCCTGTAATGTTGTACAGTTCCAGCCAGGGGAAATGGTTCTGATTGTCTACCCTATCTAATACCTCGTTAAATGGAATATCACCTGTCGATGTGGAAAATGTATCCCAGCCTCCTGTTTATATTATCGTTTTCTAAATTAGAGATGCAACCTGGAACTCGACTCATTGGCCCACCGAGTCCACACTGGCCAACGATCACCCGCTCACACCAGTTCTATGTTATTCCACTTTCTCATCCACATCATACAAACTAGGGGGAATTTACAGAGGTCAATTAACCTACCAACCCGCATGTCTTCGGAATGTGGGAAGAAACCAGAGCTCCTGGCTGAAAGCCATGTAGTTAGTTTTGTTTAGTTTAGTTTATTGTCACGCGTACCGAGGTACAGTGAAAAGCTTATTGTTGTGGGCCATCCAGCCAAAGGAAAGACCATACATGATCACAGTCAAACTGTCCACAGGTAACAGATAATGGACGAAGGGAACAACATTCAGTGCAGGATAAGGTCTGATTAAAGATAGTTCAAAAATCTCCAATGAGGTGGATGGGAGGTCAGTACCGTACTTTCTCTGACCCAGGAAGAACGTGCGAACTCCATGCACGCAGACAGCACCTGAGGTCAGGATCAAAGTCGGGTCTCGGGCGCTGCAAGGCAACAGCTGTATCATCTGCGCGATGCCGCACTGTTGCTAAGGACATGGACTGCTTCACAAGCTCTGCTTTAGCAGAGAGAGCATGTGGGGCAGCAGCTTGAAACTTCAACTGGAGTTGAGTAGTTAGAGCTCTAGAGAGTTAGATAGAGCTCTAGGGGCTAGTGGAGTCAAGGGATATGGGGAGAAGGCAGGCACGGGTTATTGATAGGGGATAATCAGCCATGATCAGAATGAATGGCGGTGCTGGCTCGAAGGGCCGAATGGCCTCCTCCTGCACCTATGTTCTATGTAACCCTCTAGGGTTTTGCAGCACACTCTTTAGGATGGCACAGTGGCGCAGCAGTAGTGTTGCTGCCTTACAACGCCAGAGACCCTGGTTCGATCCTGACTACAGGTGCTGTCTGTACGGAGTTTGTACGTTCTCCCTGTGTGGATTTTCTTTGGGTGCTCCGGTTTCCTCTACTCTCCAAAGTCAAACAGGGTGAAAGGTTAATTGGCTTTGGTAAAAAAAAATTGTAAATTGCTCCTAGTGTGTAGGATAGTGCTAGTGTATGGGGTGATCATTGGTTGGCACAGACTCGGTGGGCCAAAGGGCCTCTTTCTATGCTGTATCTCCTGTCTAAAGTCTCTCAGATCTACTCTGGTTAGATGTTTCAGCTCAAGAGTGAAGCCTTGCTAGGCATATGTGTCTTATAGCGTTTGGATCCAAAGACCAATTGGGTGAATTTTGGTGGGTAGCCAAGAATCTGCCAGCAATGCGGTCATGGGTTAAATAAAAGAAAATATTTTTTTCTTTTGCTCACCAAAAGAATCAGGATAAAAGAATCACCAGCTAGAAATGTATAAAGCTCCCATGGCTTTCCTGTGATTAGTTGCTGGGTTCAATCCTGGAGTTTTGTAAGTCTTCTTTCATAAGTCATAGTAGCAGGATTAGGCCATTCGTCCACTGACTCTACTGTGCCATAGATCATGGCTGATCTATCTCTCCCTCTCAACCCCATTCTCCTGCCTTCTTCCCATAACCTTTGACACCCTTACTAATCAAGAATCTGTCAATATCCGCCTTAAAATCATTAATGAATTGGCCTCCACAGCCATCTGCGGCAATGAATTCCAGATTCACCACTCTCTGACTCAAGAAATTCCTTCTTATCTCCTTCCTAAAGGAACATCCTTTTATGCCGAGGCGATAGCCTCTGGTCCTAGATTCTCCCACTAGTGGAAACATCCTCTCCACGTCCACTCTATCCAGGCCTTTCACTGTTCGGTAAATTTCAATGAGGTTCCCCCCTTTGCAATTCTTGCAAAGGGGGGAACCTCATTGAAAATTGGGTCCTACTCAATGGAAGAACATTTTTTGAGACGGAACAAAGTCTGTTTATGTGGGGCTTATGGAGAGTGGAGAACAAGGCACGTCACCCTGGGTTTTATTTATTTTGATTTTGTATCCCTGTGATGTTTTGCGGATTGGGTCTTATCCTTTTTTAATTGACTACAGCTGTTCGGGCGATGACTTTGGTGAGTGATGCTATCCTTGCTATTCACAATGCCGTTACGCTGCTTTGAACATTTAATTCTACCTTCCTGGTGTTCAGTCTGCCTAAATCCAGTGGAATATACATGGTAATGTTGATCAATGCTTTAACAAGGACTTGCATTAACGTAAAACCTTCCCCAGCCTCAGGAAATCCCACATGACTTTCCACACATTGAAGTGATTGTGAAATGAAGTCAGATTTTGCGATGAAGAAATCAGCAGTGATTTAGCACCAAGAAAGATCCCACAAATAATTACATTTAAGAAGGAACTGCAGATGCTGGAAAATCGAAGGTAGACAAAAATGCTGGAGATACTCAGTGTGTGAAGCAGCATCTATGGACCGAAGGAAATAGGCAACTTTTCGGGTCGAAACCCTTCTTCAGTCTGATAAAGGGAAGAAGGGTCTGATATAGGCAACCCAGTCTGATATGGGCAACGTTTCAGGTCAAACCCCTTCTTCAGACTGAAGAAGGGTTTCGACCCGAAACGTTGTCTATTTCCTTCGCTCCATAGATGCTGCCTCACCCACTGAGTTTTTCCAGCATTTTTGTCTACAGCAAATAATTACGACCAGTTTATTTTAGTTTAGAGAAAACAGCATGGAAACCGAATCTTCGGCCGGTCGAGACCGCGCAGGCCCACAATCCCCGTACACTAGCACTATCCTACACACTAGGCACAATTTACACTCTTTATCAAAGCCAGTTTACGTACAAACCTATACGTCTTTGGCGTGTGGGCGGAAACAAGGGCACCCAGAGAAAAACCCACACGGTCACAGGGAGAACTTACAAACTCCTTACAGACAGCACCCGTAGTCAGGAACAAACTCAGGTCTCTGGTGCTGTGAGGCAGCAATTCTACTGCTACGCCACTGTGCCAGTTATTGGTATTAGTTTATTATTGTCGCATGTACCGAGATACAGGTACAGTGAAAAACTGCTACCAGACAAATTATACTGATCTTTAATTGGACTTTACTGGACTTTATCTTGCACTGAGTGTTTTTCACATTTTTCCCTTTATCGTGTGTACCTGTACACTGCGGACGGTTCGATTGTAATCATGTATTATCTTTCCGCTGACTGGTTAGCACGCAACAAAAAGCTTTCCACTGTACCTCGGAACATGTGATAATGAACTCAACTAAATATGGCTTCCATCTAGCCTTACATGAGTACAAAAAGAGAAAGAAGACAGAATGCTGGTCCATCACTGATTTTCCGGTAACTGGTGATTCGGCACCTCCTCTAATCCGGACAAAATCATGACATCGTCCTTGGAATCCCCTCTGCGGCTGCTCACCAGGTTGAATGTGCCTCCTGCAGCCGGGACTCTGGAACACCGGCCCGGCCGGAGCCGGCATGTCCGTTCCCATCCACGACCTACAAGGTCGACTTCGCAGGCCGGTACCTTGGCTCCCCGGCGGCCCAAGCGGACCGTTCCAGTACCGTTGGACTCCTGCCGCAGGCCGTGAACCGAGATCAACTAAACTAAATCTTACCGTAAAGCTATGCCCAGTACTCTTCACTCATTTCCACTCTCCCAGAGCGCATTGTCAGATGAGGTTGTTGGGGCCACTGTTCATGGTCTGCAGAGTTCCAGCTGCTGCGGCGTCTACAGCCCGGGATCCCTCGTGGGGGACCCGGGGGAAGAAGAAGCCGCCATTGCCGGCCCGCGGATAACTTCTACCGCGGGCCTGGCATGGACTTACCATCACCCCTGGAGGGGAGCTTCGACCGCCGGCCCTGCAGTCTACGGTGCTTCTGGCTGCGGCGGGGACTTTAAATCTCAACCACCGGCCTGCGGCCTACACAATCTTGAAGCCGCGGTCTCCGGTGAGGAAAGACCGATCCTGGACTGGACTCTGGACTCTGGTCTTGTCCACGAGGGGGGGAAGTGGAGGAGGACGGCCAAAATTTTTTGTGCCTTCCACCACAGTGATGAATGCTGTGGTGGATGTTTATGTTACATGTTGTGTCCTGTTTATGCATTTTATTATTTTGTTAACCCATCTTTATGCTTTGTATGGAACTAATTTTTAAATTATATAAAGCACTTTGGGGTCAATGAAAATTGACTATAAATGTGCTATATAAATAAACTTATTATTATTATTATTACATCTTCAAACAGGGTCATTTTTACACATTTCAGTGGCAAACGTGAGAATCTGCTGTAGTTCAGGTCTCTCCGGCCTGCAATGTCAGTCCCTGCAACTTTATAGCTGGAGTAGGATACGGAAGCAAAGATACAATACTAATCAATCTGTACAGCCAGATGCAGCAATTTAATCTTTCCACTAATCTTATGTTTCCTCTGTTTACCAACCTCAAAATTGCTATGAATGACAGTCTGTCTGGCTGATAGTCCTTTAAAATAACCAATTGTGATGGAGGCAGATAATGGGACATTAAGGTTCCCAGGAGAGAGATAGTAGGATATTAAGCAGCTACCAGGAACAGATAACAGAACATTAAGTGGGACTTTGAGATGGTTATTAGGGAAACTAAAGGGCCTGTCCCACTTGGGCGACCCAATCCGCGAGTTTGCCCTCGACCCATACTCGCAGCATGGTGGACACGAGGTAGTAGGAGGTCTTCGTAACTCTCCTTCATGTGCGAGAGTGGTCTCCGCGTACTTGAGGCCGCAGCTAGGTCGCGGCATTTTTTTCAATATGTTAAAAAATGCCCGCGAGTAAAAAAAGGTCGCCATGGAAAAAAACAATACTTTATTTACTCGTAGGTTTAGTCGAAGTAGGTCGTAGTAGGTCGGCATGTTAGTCGTAGGTAATCGAGGGTAGTCGAAGGTAGTCAAAGGTAGTTGTAGATAGTCTTCATCATAGTCGAAGGGAGGTCGAAGGAGGTCGTCTTCACTCTCCACTATTCGGTGTCCAATTTTCCCAAAGTAAGTCATAGCTAGTCGTAGCTAGTTGAAGCTGGTCTTCAACATAGTCGAAGGAGGTCTTCTACATAGTCGAACGAGATATTCAACATGTCATTTTATCAAACTCTTCTAAACTTGCCAATTAGGTCGCCCAAGTGGGACATCCCCTTATAACTCACAAACTTCTACAGATACACTGTAGAAAGAATACTGTGTAGGAAGGAACTGGAGATGCTTGTTGACAACAAAGTTAAACACAAAATGCTGGAGTAACTCAGCGGGACAGGCAGCATCTCTGGATAGAAGGCATGGGTGATCTTTTGGGGTTGAGGATTTGTTTGGGACAGCTCTGCCCAGACCACAAGAAATTGCAAAGAATTGTGAATGTAGCCCAGTCCACCACACAGACTTGAATTTCCATTATCGACTCCATCCACACTTCACGCTGCCTCGGAAAAGCAGCCAACATAATCAAAGCCTTGTTCCACCCCGGTCATTCCTTCTTCTCCCTGCACAGACCAGGCAGAAAGTATAGAGGCTTGAATGTGAGCACCACCAAACTCAAGAACAGCTTCTACCCCTCTGTTATCAGGCTTCTGAACGGTCCTTCCATAAGCGAGGGTACTGTTCGATTCACCTCTACCCCATTGCGGACATTGGACTTTGTCTATGGAACTGGTGCATGACAATGCTGTGAAATATATTCTCCACTGAACTAATTCTTCCTCCAAACTGTGCCATATCTGTACAGATTGATAGTTAGATTAAACGAGTACTTACCAGTATGAAGTTTGATCTGTATTTTATGAGGAGTTACGGTGAGGGATTAAGTGAAGAACCCAGCAGGTACTGCGCATGCGGCATACTTCGAAGCAGCGGTGTGGAATCACAGAATAGACACAATATTTGAAGTAAGATAGTAAAGATCACGAGACATCAGTTTATTAGCTTGATCTATATAATGAGGGTGGGAGCGGCGGGCACTTAATCCCTCACCGTAACTCCTCATAAAATACAGATCAAACTTCATACTGGTAAGTACTCGTTTAATCTAACTATTTTACTTCGGAGTCACGTGAGTGATTCCGTGAAGACTTCAAAGGTCTGTGATTTCAAACCGTGTAACAGTTTTTATTTCACTCACTGCCGAAGTTTATGAGGGAGGAAGTGTTATCGTAATCAACCAGTTGATCTGCTTTCAAAAGAAACAGAAAGGTATTTGTTAACAATAACAACATAAAAGAGCTCCTCTGAGCTTAAATTAATATTGCAGTTTGTAATATTCTCCTGCAATTAAATCAGGTTTATCAACGGTTTATAATAAAAACAAAATGTTCTGAACGCCGTTCCCTTGACCATTCTGCTGTATTGAAAATGTGGTCAACCGGGATGTCCATTCGTTCAGCCGCTGATACCAATGCTGCCCTAGTGGAATGGGATTAAATGTATTATTATCTATTCCGGCAGCTTTCGGTACCTGTTTGAGCCACCTTGGAGTGGTTTGGCTCGTACCCCGTCTTGGGTTACTGTGGTTGACCCATAGGCTTTCCTCTCCCTCTAAGATTGTGGGTTGTGTCTATATATAGTAGTAGATGGGTCACCACACTCAACCTGGACTCTGGTGGGTAGGCCCGGAATCCCACCAGTGAATTGGGCGTTCCTGGTCCATATAGCCATATAACGACTACAGCACGGAAAACACAGGCGATCTCGACCCTACTAGTTCGTGCCGAACTCATAATCTCGCCTAGTCCCATATACCTGCGAGTTAGATTTTACCAGACCTAAATATGAACGTGATGCGTCTGGGGTAATCACCATGTTATCCAGTCTGGTTTATGGAGTGACTGGACTCTGTGAGCGTGTACGAGAGCCATAAGCATGAGCGTTTTTTAAAAACATAGATTAAGCAAGCTGAGGGATCTGGCTGGTGCCATCTCTGAGACATGTCAATGTCACACCAATATCCCATACATGGGTATATACCTGGGTGTTTGGGGCTTATATTATAGTTGCCCTTCATACCTTCAGTGGATGGGATCCCATGCTCTGCTGACATGCTGTTTTAGATAAGCAGATAAGGCGCTCCATGCTGTATTTACGGCACTGTAACTCACCTTTTAGTCATGGTGTAGATGTTCCAGGAACTCCAATACGTCAGTGGTTGAATAGTTCGTTGTCCCTGCGTCGTGGCAGTATTTTACCCATGTTAGCTTTTAGTGACTGTTCGCAGGGATGCCGACATGGTGGTAATGGTTCCTTTGGATAATCCCAGTCCCTGGTAAGGTCTATTCAAACCCTGCACCCAGGAGTTTGATGTTTCCCTGGCATGGGTGGCTTGTGCCTGATACTGGGTTGAGTCAGCAACCATGGTCCACTAGGGAAATCCATAGGTGACTCGCCCACCGTGTCGTGATGAACTGGGAACCATGGCTGTGTAGGCCGGTCGGGCACGTTCAATATCTCGGAGACAGATCCCTCTGTATTGCGAAGTGCCCGTCTGATGAGGCAGAAGGGAGGAAGGCAAAGCAGAAATTCCCCCTTCCAGCGTATAGGCATCTATCGCTGCTGCCTCTATCTGGTTCCTAAGTCACATACATGGGTTACTGTGATTCCGTCTTGTGCAACCAAATTGATATCTGGCTTTCAAACTGCTTAATAAATTTAGCAGATATTTTGGGTTTGACATTATTGAATGTAATCATGGATTTTACCCCGTGACATGGTGTCTCCCACTGTGTTCTAGCTTCCTAGGACATAGGCAGCTGATAGTTAAAATGTCTTTTGACACACCATTGCCAGATTTGTTTGACCAATTTGTTGCACAATAATGATTATTATGCTCCCCATATGGTTGATATAAGCCACCACCATAGTATTATCAATCCGTAACCACATATGTACGTGCTGCATTTGAAATGCATATGCTTTTTAGCCCAATAGGCGATCACCAATCCCAAGTAGTTGATGCCCGGTATGTGTAGTAATGATGTTTGTGAATTGGTCCATCTGTTACCTGTGCTGGATATGGAGTTTAGTTGCTCCCCAGCCTAAAGTACTGGCATCGGTTTTTAATAACCAGGTTGGGATTGGTGATGATAATAGGGCTGAAAACTATGCCAAATATATGTCTGCCCACCACCTTAATTGTGATATAGCTTCAGTGGGTACATTCATGATTTGATATAGTGACCCAAGTACCTTGGCAAAGTAACAGTCATATGGACGGAATTATTATTGAAGCCCAGATAATCCTTTGTAGTTAACGCTTCAACTCTGGTTTATCTGGGCGTGGGATAAACCTCAGCTTTAGGGAGCTGTTCGTAGCTAGAACTGCTGCCACAGCTAATTCCTTTGTTTCCCCTAATATGAGGATATCATCCAATATATGCCATGATTATGCTTGTTTTCTTAATATTTTCATGGCCATATATAATAGTTTAGGGCTGAGGTTAGACCATAGGGAATGCTATATGCTCCCATGGTTCCCTAACCGGGATATCCATTATCCAGGTAAAATTTTTTAGGTATCTATAATGATCCTAGTGTATGGGTATAAGATAGTTAGCATCTTCCATATCAATGCTCCCCATAGGTATCCTAGGGAGATCAGATGTCTGGCAGTGACAAAAACCCATCTCCATCTTAAGTGTATATACTCAACAGATTTATTTAGTGATATTAGATCAATGATGATGCTACATTCACCATCTTTTGTAGTTTAGGTGAATATATTCGATACAAATTCCAATGGCTCATGTTTACTCCCCTGATCCGTTTAGTAATAAGCCTTTCTAGTTCAGCTTGACCTTCTCACTTCTCTTTTCTTAGAGGGAGAAAATGCCCTTGGGCGCATTGCTGAACTGGCGGTAATATGCCCAATTTGAATTCGTTTTTATCCTCTAAGACTGTTGAGTATATTTTAGTTATTTGTGACAGCATCCCATGCTTTATCCACAAGTGTAAATGCCCCCCCACGCAGTTAGTAGAACACCCTGTTTAGTGTAAACGGGAGGAACCAGACTACCTACCTCCATGTTTGTTGTTTTTTCATGAAGGCGTAGTTTGCTGGTATGCTGGTGCTGTCGGTGGGGCGGCGCATCTTCCCACGGCTCCGCTCTGGGCCCCGTCTAAAAAGAACTTTGGGGGTAAAGTGAAGCGGTCGCCAGGCTTTCACCAGTCCTTGTTTGATTCACTGGTGGATGCCGAGGGGTGCTGCCAGCTGGGTGTTGGATGCGATGTCCTGCTCGTTCCATGGCCTGCCTTCATGAGGCGCACAGGTTTATCTGCCTCTCGTCCCGCAGCAGCGGTTTGCATAGCCCCATATATTTGGGGTTGCGGGCAGGTCTATATGCACCATTGTTCAGTCGAGTATCCCAAATTTGGGAACATCTTAGGCGTCAGCACCCTGGTAGTGCAATGGGATAGTCTCATCCTGGGAGAGTATAATCCGTGGAAAAGGCGAGCAAAGGCGGTAACATCTTGACCCTTCTGTAGAATTCGCTGCTTGTCTGCGAGTCTGCTGACCCAGCTGCCTGCGGATTTGCCTCTGGAAAGGCCTGCTCCTGCAGGACTTTGTTGGGAAGATGGTCGCGTGGAGGAGCCATGTAGTGGCCCACGACACCCAGTAGCTGTTCCTGATCCTGCTCCCCTGGCATACTGCTGTTCTCGTCCGCCTGCCCAGCGTTTAAGCCAGCCCAGCCCTGGCCTCCTTAGCTAGCCTCAAAAGAGGGAGCAAAAGGGTGTGCTAAATTGGAGGAGGCATAGCTCAAACTCCGCTGTTGCATCAATCCCTTGACAAGGGAGATGGCTAGTGCAATAGCACTGGGGTAGGAGTCAGCTCCCTTGGCATTCAGCCAGTGCCCCTTTTCTCCTGGAGGTGAACTCCATGACCTCCTCTGGCTTGGGGAGACAGACATACTCATTTTTGCTGTCTCCAACCTGTTCCAGTTTTGGAGGAAGATGGCTCCTGTAGAACCTGTAAATTGGTAAGATTTCCCCTTACCTGCATGTAGAGGCTGCCTGCCGTTTTCCAGGCGGCGTTGTGGCGGTTCCCGGGCGGTGATTCTCCTGGTCAGGAGTCTGCAGGGCTGCCGGTCGGGTTTTTTAAACTTCCCGCCGGTCCGCCGCTGTTCCCAAACAGCTGTTCAGCGGACCGGCATAGCGCAGCTCCTTGCAGCGGTCCGCAGCGTTTGCGGTCCGGGTAGCGCTTTTTCCCCGTCCACTGTCGGCTCCACGCTGGAGTCGAAACGGGCCCGCTCACCATGCCTCTCTACTTTGCTCCCCCTGGAGCAAAAACCACAAGGCCCGATTAAGGTAAGTACTTACCTCACGTCCCTGGATGCGGGAGCTAGCCCGACTCCCGCTGGCCGCGTTGCACAGCTGTGCGATAATGCCGCATGCGCAGTACCTGCTGGGTTCTTCACGGAATCACTCACGTGACTCCGAAGTAAAATTAGTATTAGAGTTGTAGTGTGTTACAGCATGGAAACAGGCCCTTTGAACACATTCATCCATGATGACCAAAATACTGCATTTAACCTTGTCCCATTTCCCACACTTGGCCCATATCCCTCTAAATCTTTCCGATCCTTGTACCTGTCCAAATGCTTTTTATATCAATGATTTGGATGAAGGGATTCAAAGTAACATTAGCAAATTTGCAGATGACACGAAGCTGGGTGGCAGTGTGAACTGTGAGGAGGATGCTATGAGAATGCAGGGTGACTTGGACAGGTTGGGGGAGTGGGCAGATGCATGGCAGATGAAGTTTAATGCGGATAAATGTGAGGTTATCCACTTTGGTAGCAAAAACAAGAAGGCAGATTACTATTAAATGGCGTCAAGTTGGTGAAAGGAGAAGTACAACGGGATCTGGGGGTCCTTGTACATCAGCCTATGAAAGTAAGCATGCAGGTACAGCAGGCAGTGAAGAAAGCGAATGGCATGTTGGCCTTTATAACAAGAGGAATCGAATATAGGAGCAAAGAGGTCCTTCTGCAGTTGTACAGAGCCATAGTGAGACCACACCTGAAGTATTGTGTGCAGTTTTGGTCCCCTAATTTGAGGAAGGACATTCTTGCTATTGACGGAATACAGCGTAGGTTTACAAGGTTAATTCTCGGGATGGCGGGACTGTCATATGCTGAGCGAATGGAGCAGCTGGGCTTGTACACTCTGGAGTTTAGAAGGATGAGAGGGCATCTTATTGAAACATATAAGATTGTTAATGGTTTGGACACGCTGGAGGCAGAAAACATGTTACCGATGTTGGGGGAGTCCAGAACCAGGGGCCACAGTTTAAGAATAAGGAGAAAGCCATTTAGAACAGAGACGAGAAAACACTTTTTCTCACAGAGAGTGGTGATTCTGTGGAATTATCTGCCTCAGAGGGCGGTGGAGGCAGGTTCTCTGGATGCCTTCAAGAGAGAGCTAGATAGGGCTCTTAAAAATAGCGGAGTCAGGGGATATGGGGAGAAGGCAGGAATGGGGTACTGATTTGGGATGATTGGCCATGATCACATTGAATGGCGGTGCTGGCTCAAAGGGCCAAATGGCCTACTCCTGCTACTATTGTCTATTGTCTTTTGTCTATAGATGCTGTTATACATTAGTACCTGCCTCTATTACCTCCTCTGGCAGCTCGTTCTATATACCCATATGAAAAAGTTGCCCCTCGGGTTTCTATGAAATCTTTCCCATCTCACCGCATTGCATCTTTGTTTCTGAATACTAATCCAGACGGTGGGTGTATGGAATGAGCTGCCAGATGAGGTAGTTGAGGAAGGTACTATAACAGCATTGAAAAGACATTTGGACACGTACATGGATAGGAAAGGTTTAGAGGGATATGTGCCAAACACGGGCAGGTGGGACTAGAATAGATGGTGCATCTTGGTGAGCATAGACGAGTTAGGCTGAAGGGCCTCTTTCCGTGCTGTATGACTCTATCTGACAGCCTTAAAGTGGCAAGGACTGACAATGCCCTGTGCAGTGCAAGCTCCACACAGACAGCAACCGAGGCCAGGATCGAACCCGGGTCACCAGCTCTACCAGTTGTGCCACTCAAGGCAAACAGCAATTAGTATTAAACATATGATGCCACAAAAAAACTTGCATTAACAGAGTTTCTAGAAAATAGTAAAATGTCCTAATGGGCCTGTCCCACTTAGGCGATTTTTCAAGCGACTGCGGGCGACTGTCAGAGTGGACTGTCAGCCCACCAGGTTCTCGCCAACCCAGCACACTAGCCCTATCCTACACTCCAGGGACAATTTACAATCTTGATTAAAACCCAATTAACCTACAAACCAGTACGTCATTGGAGTGTGGAAAGAAACCGGAGCAGCAGAGGAAAACCCACACGGTCACAGGGAGAATATACAAACTCCGTAGAGACAGCATCCGTGGCCAGGAGTGAAATCGGGTCTCTGGCGCTGTAAAGGCAGCAACTCTACCGCTGCAGTAGCGAGCCGCCCACACACACACACATCGCTTCCTTCACCAGCCAGGGCAAGCAGGGGGAGCGCTGTCTGAGTGACATTCACACGGTGCAAAGCCAATGTGATACACACACACATCGCGATGAACAGGAAGGTTGGCGCTGTAATTAAGACGGTGAAAGCACAGTGTACGGAAAGGGTCACTTTAAAAGAGGAAGGGAGAAGGAGTGGGACAACTTTTAAGAAGCCAGATGTAGTCGGCTGTGAAGCTCGGCGGACATTAACATTATCGGTCGGTTATCCTTGGTTCTGAAAACGACTGTTTATGTATTTCTATCCTCAATGAGCCAATGAAATTCACCGGTCAGCACCGGCGACAACCTACGACAACCTTCGAACTCCCGGTGACCCACTACCACTGCACCTACGTCACGAGAATTCTCGCTACTCTCCATGGCGTCAAAATTCTGATCGCCAATTGAAAAATTAACGGCGACCAAAATGATGCCGCGACTAGTTACGAGAATGCGGAAACTACTCACGACCATGCAGGCTGCACCCCGGCAACCTCCGGCGAACATGTGCTGACCTTGTGGCGACCTCATAGCCTCCTGTAGTTGCCTAAAAAGTCACGTAAGTGGGACATGCCCATAAGGCTGGATATAATTTAACACTGACACTCATAAGAGGAACATCAGGATAGATGGACAACAGCTTGGTATAAGGGTCTGAAGAACTGCTATGACCTGCAACGTTACCTATCCATGTTCACCAGAGATGCTGCCTGACTCCAGCACTTTTTTTTGTCAACCAGTATCTACGGGCACAGAATGTACGAATGGGTACAGACTGCACCCGTAATCGGATTCGAACCCGGGTCTGTGGTGCTGTAGGGCAGCAACTCTACCCCTGCTCCACTGTGCCACCCTAAAACTCAGTGTAAGAAACGTCTTGAAGGTGTGGAGAGAGGGGGAGAATGTAAGGAGGGAATTCCGCAGTTGAGGATGATGGGGATGGGGGGGGGGGGGGGTGGTGGGGGGTGGGTTTGAACTAATGCTGGTGGAGTGACGAAATGTGGGAATGTGCAAAAGGTCAGAGCCTGGAGAAGCTAGAGTGCTTAAAATCTGGATGAAGTCACACAGACACCACAATCACCACAGCACTATTTATACACTGTGATTAGTGTTGAAAATGCCCGGAGCATGGGAAGTACAATCATTCTCAAATGAAATCCTTGTATGATTTCTTAGTTGCGTTTGGTTGGAGTATATGGATAGTTGAACATGATAGTACAGCTCTCTTTCAAAATCTCACCATTAGTTCATTGCTGTCTACAAAGCAAGGAACTGCAGATGCTGGTTTGCAAAAAAAACGCACAAAGTGCTGGAGTAACTCAGCGGGTCAGGCAGCATCTCCGGAGAACATGGATGGGTGACGTTTTGGATCAGGACCTTCAGTTTTTAACAAGAGCCTGAAATATCACCTATCGATATTCTCCTTGCCTGACCCACTACTACCACCACACTTTGTGACTGTCCACAAAGCAGCCTTTATATTCTAAATGTAGAAACAATACGACACAGTTGCGTAGCTGGTAGAGCTACAGTCTCACAGTGTCAGAAACCCAAATTTGATCCTGACCGCGGGTGCTGTCCATGTAGAGTTTACACGTTCTCCCTGTGACTGCATGGATTTTCCCTCGGGTGCTCCGGTCTCATTCCAAAGACGCGCGGGGTTTGTAGTCTAATTGGCTCTCTGTAAATTGCCACATATGTGTAGCGAGTGGGTGAGAAAGTGAGATAGCATAGAATGGGTTGATCGATGTTCAGTGTGAACTGGGTGGGCCGAAGGGCCTGTTTCCGCACTGTATCTTTGAATCATTTCAATCAAATATCTGCTGGAGGGAACTGGAGTCTTCTCCTTCTTGCGTGGGGCGTGCACAGCCTAAAGTTGTAAGACAACTTGTTCTGTTTGATCTTCTGTTTGTGCACTCCCGGTTTATTGCATTCCTCGAAACAGGGTGGACCACGTGAAGGTTGCAATCTCCCACCCAAACTAGAGTCTGTATTTTCTTAAAGTCAGAAGCAAGGAGGCACAAGTCAAGGAAGCAATCGCAATTAAGGAATGCAAAGCCAAGAAGTTTGTTCTTCTGTGGTTACACAAAAAAGCTGGGCGGCTCGTTACCGCAGCGGTAGAGTTGCTGCCTTTACAGCGCCAGAGACTCGATTTCACTCCTGGCCACGGGTGCTGTCTGTACGGAGTTTGTATATTCTCCCTGTGACCGCGTGGGTTTTCCTCTGCTGCTCCGGTTTCTTGCCACACTCCAATGACGTACTGGTTTGTAGGTTAATTGGGTTTTAATCAAGATCGTAAATTGTCCCGGGAGTGTAGGATAGGGCTCGTGTGCTGGGTGATCACTGGTTGTGGAGAACTTGGTGGGCTGAAGGGCCTGTTTCCACTCTGTATCTTTAAACTAAACTAAAATAAGACTCGTGTTTAAGAAGGAACTGCAGATGCTGGAAAATCGAAGGTACACAAAAATGCTGGAGAAACTCAGCGGGTGCAGCAGCATCTATGGAGCGAAGGAAATAGGCAACGTTTTGGGCCGAAACGTTGCCTATTTCCTTCGCTCCATAGATGCTGCTGCACCCGCTGAGTTTCTCCAGCATTTTTGTGTACCTAAAATAAGACTCGCTTTGACACAAGCTCTGAGCTTAAATGAGCTTCAAAGACAGTGCTGGCCAAGGACCTCTGCCCTGGGATGTGGCTCTTCACTGTGCTCATAGAAACAAAGAAAATAGGTGCAGGAGTAGGCCATTCGGCCCTTCGAGCCTGCACTCCCATTCAATATGATCATGGCTGATCATCCAACTCAGTATCCTGTACCTGCCTTCTCTCCATACCCCCTGATCCCTTTTGCCACATCTAACTCCCTCTTAAATATAGCAGTGTCCCTCAGGGAATGCAGCCATTTTGACTGGTGAACTCCATTAGTTCTGCATTCATTCTAAACTAGTTCTGCAACTGTTGAAAAAGTGTATAAAATCATGAGAAGAATAGATCGGGTAGATGCACAGAGTCTCTTGCCCAGAGCAGGCGAATCGAGGACCAGAGGACCAAGGTTTAAGGTGAAAGGGAAAAGTTTTAATAGGAATCTGAGGGGTGACTTTTTCACACAGAGGGTGGTGGGTGTATGGGGCAAGCCGCCAGAAGAGGTAGTTGAGGCTGGGATTATCCCAACATTTACGAAACAGTTAGACAGGTACATGTAAAATGCTGGAGTAACTCAGCGGGACAGGCAGCATCTCTGGAGAGAAGGAATAGGTGATCTTTCGGGTCG